>NW_005187405.1:3737041-3748012 GCF_000239375.1 Pundamilia nyererei
CTTGGACCTTTTCGTTGGGGTTTCCTCCCATAGTCCACAGACAAGTGTGTGAGATTAACTTGACATTAGGTACTTATGTGACCATGAAAGGTTGACGGAGTCTCCACCTTAGCCTCATGACACACAGGCAGCCTGTCAGCTAAGATAAACTGCCTATAACCCGTTACTCTGGCTGGATGAGTCGTTAGGAACATTAATGGATGGATGGCCAATTTCTAACGTGAAGAGTTGATCTCTGATTTTGGTAAAAGAGTCAAATTCTACATGTACCAGTAGAAGAGTTATATATTTTAATGTTAAAATGTAAAATGTAACTGGACATTCAATTACAGAATATTAATGTATTTAATCTCTCTGCAAGCCTTTCAGGTATTTTTTGACCTTCAGGGATTCTTTTTGTTGCATAAAGCTTTTTGAAACCATTTTAATGTAACCTCCACTAATCTTCTAACAGGATATGCACTGACTTAAAAACACAAAAACAAAACATAAAAACTATTTGGGACAAATTTTCCATGAAAATCCAAAGGATGTGATCTTCATGCTCACCAACATGCACTTGCAGCTAAACCTCTTCTTTGTTTTCCTTTAACGCCAACAACAATGGGCCCACTATACTCACACTGCACTTCAAAACTGACATCAAATCCCCTGGTGCAAGCTACAGTACGCTTTCATGTTTTTGGCTTATAACGTCACACAGGGTGCTGTTGCTGCCCCCACAGCCAAGTCAATTACATGAGCGTACGATCATGTCAGTTTTTACTGCCATTTTAATGATAACTGCAGAGAAGTTCAGAGATTCAGAGATCATATAGACTGAAAAGACGAGGCTTTCTGGAAAGAACTTCGAAAGAAATGTATGATAGTTTTGCTTCTGGTGATGTGGAAGTTTTATCTAAGTGGCGACATCTTTTATTTAGGAGAATAGCGAGTACTCATCCCTGGTATAAACAGTACAGAGCTGTTGAGATGCCACTGTTTGCATAAAACAACCAACACAGCGAGTGTAATGGACCTCTAAGCAGAACTAAATAGCACTGCTTAGAAATTGAGTGCATTAATTACTAAAAATATGAAGTCATGCACATGCTTTAAACAGGACTTTCTCAGTGTCAACACTGAGTAAGAAGCAGATTTGGGCTAACCAGCTATTTACTACGATGAGCAGCTAAAAATTTATCTAAGCTGGCCAGTGAGCTAACAGCGCCAAACTTACTCCTCTCACCCCTGACTGGTCACGGCAGATGGCCACCCCTCCCTGAGCGTCCTTCTCACTGAGTTTTCTTCCTGTTAAAAAGGGGTTTTTCCTTCCCACTGTCGCCAAAGCTCTTGCCCGAAGGAGGTCCCATTTTTATTTGTATTACTGTAGGGTCTTTAAATTACAATATAAAGCACATTGAGGCAACTTTTGTTGTGATTTCGTAGATAAAACGTAAATAAAACTGAATTTAATAACTCCGTGTCACACAGTCTTGTGTCTGGCTTATCAATGTTTGGCCAGGGCTAGGTCTCACGCAAAGTGCAAGCACACACACGACGAGGCTGATGGCTGTCCATGACCAGTTTTCTGGATGTTACACAGAAACTATTGAAATAATTAACAAAATATGCACTTTGCCTCAACTTTTGTACACTCAGCCTTGTGTTTATACGATCTGTTCTCATACTAATGAGAAATAACAATCCGCTGGTGTAAAGTGACATGATTCACCAATTTTCTCTGGTATATTTCTTTATTTTTTAACTCAACACGATTAATCTTTGGGAATCTCTTTCAAAGCAGGCTTTAGATTAAAGTGTTCTGCACTGTTCTTCCTCCCCTCCCCTCAGCTTCTCCCTCTCCTTTGCTACCTTCTTCTCATCCGTCTCACACTGGCGCACTGCTCATTAGCTTTCTGTCAGTCTTGGTTTCTGTCTCCCACTCCTTCTCTTTTTCTCCCTCTCTCAATTCCTTTCTCCTCTGCTGTCATCCACTCCCCCCACCCTCCCCACCACCAATTCTTCTTTTCTTCTGTGATTTCAACAAAAGTTTCTTCAGGGATCTCCTTCATTTTCATCACTCTCTCCTATGCTCACCATTTTCTCACCTTCCCTCTTTTCTTTCTCACCTTTCTTTCTCGCTCGCGTCTCCCTCCGTCTGTCCCCTTTTTCCGCTTTGTGAAAATGCTTTCTGTAAGAATTGAAAGTAGGCTCTGAAGCCGCCACCCACATTCCTGCTAAACACACGCTCACACATAAACAAGAATCGTGACTGTCTGTGCCCATAAAAGCCAGAGTGAGACGGCAAACGTACACTAGTGCTGAAGACAAAAACACTGCTGTGTACTTGTGATCACAGAGAAGTTCATAAAGATACATGTAAACCAACATGAAGCAGAGGGATAGCCACGAGCATGAGGCAGCTGAGAAAAATTAAAGGAGAAAGGGTGCTTGGGAACTTGAGCTTCTTATTGAAATGGCTTTTAAACAGGCGAATTCAAATCCTCCCATCTGTCCACCAATCACACTCACTGATCCTTCTTTAATACTTCCTTCTGTTAGAGGAAAACACCCAAGGCACCGTCCCTACAAACTGGGCCCACAGACAGCACTGTCTATATCCTTGTTTACTTCACAAGTCAGGGTTGTCCTCGGTTAAGCTTTAAGCATTAAAAATTGGGATAACTTGAAAAAACTGACATTTAAATACTTCTAATCTAATAACATTTCTTCTTGGTGTATCATTTAAAGCACTTCACTCACTTGTTGCTGTAACTATTAGGATGGATGATTAGGAGAAAAACTTCAAGTTCAAATGAATTCATTTAAGCACATATTGTAACTCGGGCTGCAAGTAATCACATAACACAACATGGCAAAGCTCTCGAATGTTTGGCTACTTTTGGAGTTGTTGAATTGTTTTACAGTAGAGCATCACTGATGCAAACGGCACTGTACGACAAAGCTGAGATGAAACTGACATCACAGCCGCTTTTACAAGCCGCCATTACTGGATGCTGTGCACCTCTCGAGTTTTGTAAACCCGGTGTGCCGCGCCGTTGGAACAGAGTGGAAGACACGATTGTTCAACTGTGTTGGTTTTTACAGCTATTTTAATGATATGTCAGGAAAAAAGCTATTTCTTTGCTTCTGGTTTTGACGCTTTCACCTTTTGTACCAGTGCAATGTGGAGGCATTGTCTGAGCAGCTGCAGCTATCGTTCAGGAGGTATAACAGCGAGCATGAAGGGTTGTGGCTGTGTGATGAGGTCACCTGCGTCCATGTTGTCTCACTTGGTTTTTTAACATTCACACCTACAGACAGTAATATAGAGTTCATTCTGAGTCACTCTTGAGTTTACATTTAATCTTAGATATTTGATTTATGTCCAGTAAAATAATCATAGTTTACAAAACGTAAATCTACATGACTCTAATGTCGGTCAAAATAGTTATCGTTTATTGTTGCTTAATTCAAATCAGCAGCCTACGTATGACCCTGATATTAACTGCAAATATTAATGGTAATAGTCACCGGAAAAGCTTCATAATACTTTCATTTATAAATTGTTGATTTGTGTGTAATTTTAAGGTTTTGCACAAGAAAATGCAAATGTTTCAAATCTGCATTAACATCACTTTTACTTAGTGCTCTCAAGCTGCTTCCATTAAAATGAGTCACACTCTGTGACCTTTTCCACTGTAACATTTACTGTAATTATAGGCTGTGTGTTAGACGTAAGACTCTATACACCTGTCATTTTAATATAAATAATGAATTATACCTTACTTAGCCGTTCTTCAAATGCTCAGTAAGTACATCATGAGTAATTCTTCCCCATTCAGAAATCACAAGTTTCCTACTTCAGTTAATAGTGGAGCTCTCTTGTCTTAATATGCGAAGGTCAAGCACAGCAAATGACCAAAACATTGTCATTGTCACATTGACACAGTGGCAGTTAGTGCTTAGGCGAGCAGCTGAAGGGCACTCAGCTTCTTGCCACTACGCTGATGGGCTGTGGAGTGGAAATGTAAAGTGCCACTAATTTCACTGTCAGAAAGTCATTTACAAATAAACCGTACTGCTGCTCGCCGTAAAACAGCTCTCAAACCATCATAGGTGTGTAGCGACACTAGTGGCCTGCAAAACAGGCAAAGGACAGCTCTGTAAAAACGGACAAATATACAGTTTAGACGTATTTACATTTGATTTTTTAACTTTGCCATGCATCAGCTACAAATGTCAACATTAATACTACTAATGATAATATTTTGACCTTAATTAACTTACAGAAAACATACATTGTTTCAAATTGATGATTTTTCTGAAACCATGATATTTCGAATGAATGAATGAATGAATGAATGAATGCTGCTTCCTTGTCACAATTGATTACCACTGTGGGTAGCTCCATGTGTCTGATTTGGCAGTTTTAAACCAGGATGCCCTTCCTGACTTAACCTCAAAAGGGATTTGCGTCTCTGGTTTGAATTGCACCCATCAATAACCCATCAGCAGTAAAAGGCTGATGGGTTATTGTTTACAACTGTAAATAAATCTGTAAATTATCTGAAAAATCTGAGTATGTTGATGGTTTTCATTTACAGATCCTTGTTTTGTTCCTGTTATCATGTTTTCTAAAGTTTGAAAAAAACCTGCTGTAACTGAAAGCAAATTACCACGTGATGGTTGGACTGTACCATAAACTAGTGCTGCAGTGGTGAGTGGTAGTGAGTTCTCAGTAGGCACCAGGTGGGAAAACAAATGTGCTTTCACAAAAACTCTCAGGTTCCCACAAACAGAAAGCAGAAACATTTTTGGTGAGTAATCCGACGTAACAAGAGAACCTCAACCCACAAAATATCGAACCTCTGGAAGGAAAAGTTTTTCAAAAATACCTCTGTGAGTGCTTGGTGAATGGAACAAGCAGTTTGAGATGAAACCTCCCAAGGCGTTTTCTCATTCACCATGATGGCATCCAGGGTGGCCTTCTCTAGTATGACATCAAAGGAGGAATCCGGGAAGGAGAGCTGACGCACGTCCATCTGATGCCATGTCATACCTGGGCAGTGACTGTACCTGGCGCTCATTGTCCTGATGCACACAGATGAATAATCTATGTTGGCAATAGTATGATAGCCGGCGCTGTACATGTCACCACTCATACTGCTGTTTCCGCAACCTGTGGAAGAGCAATAAAACAAAGTGAGCCAGTGCCAGGTGAAAAGTGCAAGACACATATGAGAGATGAAAGGTCAGGAGGGGAGAGATGATGGCACGGGGGAGAAGGGAACATAAAAGGATAAGTCCGAATCCGATGTTTCAAATGACCCATATATTTTTCAAGTTGCAGTTATACAATCACATGATCACTATAGCATAATGTAATTACATAAAGCCTTCCAAGGCACAGCACAAGAGACACACACAAAGTCTCTGTTTCATCAAACTTATTTAGTATGAAACCTCACACTTCAGGGCGGTCATGTAAATGTGCGCTCAGAGGGTGCAGCTTATGCTGAAGTGATGTCAGACTCATGAGATCATCGCCAGCTACAAGGGTTCAACTTTGTCACCAAGCACCACGTGCACGAAACCCGAGCATCCAAAGAAAGAGGACAAAAGAAATGTAAGGGTAACAAGATGAAAAGAATCTGCTGAATGTAGATTCTCACCTTTTTGAATCATATGACTCAAATCATGCAGTCGGAGGAGGAGCAGTGGGTGGAGATGATAGGAAAGGAGGGAAAGAAAAGAGTAGGAGGAGGACTTGTGGGGGACATACACCATGTTGATGCACATGTTCTGTTTGCTGTAAAGCTGAAGATGTGTCAAGCATGATCATATTTTCTTGCACTTTTTAAAGCACGCATGAGCATGCATCTGTATTTAAGAGTTATCCGTCTGGGGAGGGAGGAAAGTGTGATAAAGTGCGGGGCTGTGATATCCAGCAGCATGTTGGCATCGACACCTCGGTTGCAAACGTGTGGCTGGCGCTTGTTATCACCTTACTGCTTCTACTAATTACCAGCCTGAAAAAACCCCATGTGTGTCTGAGTGTGTGTGCAAGTGTCTGCAGCCTCACACTAAAAACACATTTGCCATTTATTTCGGTGTGTATGTGTGCAGTACATGTGCAGATGTTGTATATTTGTAGCTGGAATTCATTTTCACACACTGACAGCCACAAACAACATGAAGACAGAAGATGTGAAACACAAGGCAATAAAGTCAGAATTGAAATAGCAAGAATATTATACTGAATTACATTAAATCCCAGGAATGAAAGAAAATTCCTGCACCAAATAAAGTGCTAAACTCATATAAATCAGCAGTACCCAAACTTTTTCATCTCATGTCCCCCTCAGCGCTGTAAGATGGACTAAAAAATATGATTCAGTTGTGATTAAAAGTTTTAACAGAAGACTTGTCCTGCTGCTTAGTAATAAAGTCCACGCTCTTTCAATTTAGGTTTTGAATATCAGGATATAAGTAGGCCCTAAAATTAGGCAAATAAAATTTCAACACTACAAAATCACATGACATATTACATCATGGCATTATTTGTTTAACGCCGAAGCAATGGGTGAAAAAATAACTACATCAGTACTGCTTCCACAGGAATTAAGTGGGTACTTGGTTAATTGTCCATCAGCCTGTGAAAGCACCGGCTGCACTCAGGTAAGTGTTAACACAATGCCAAGGATGAAAGACGTCAGCAATAAACTTGGAGTAGCAACTGTTGCTGCCCATCAATATGGGAAGGGTTATAAAGTGAGAAACACTATTCGCAAGTGGGAAACATTCAAGACAGCTGCGAGTGTTCCCAGGAGAGGACGTCCCACCAAATTCGTCCCAAGGTCAGATCGTGAAATGTTCAGAGAAACTGAGAAAACAAAAGCTACATCTCACTCCGTGGAGCTCTCAGTTAGCATGTTAACGTTTGTAACAACACAATTAGAAAAAGACTGAACAAATATGGCTTGTTTGGAAGGGTCCCGGATAGAAAGCCTCTTCTGTCTAAAAAGAACAAGACAGGTTTACAAAGTTGGGTCTGAACAAAACCACAAGATTTCTGGAACAATGACCTTTGGACCAAAGTGGAGCACAAGCATTTCAGCACAAACGCCTAAAACCAAGTGGTGGAGGGGTGACAATTTGCAGCCACTGCACCTTGAAATCATTGAGTTGTTGCCCATAAAGACCTCTGTATACCAAAGTATTCTAGAGTCTAATGTGACGCTGTCTGTCTGACAGCTGGGACAGCTCGGTCAAAACTGGGTCATGCAACAGGAGCAAATCTACAACAGAATGGCAAAAAAAGAAAATAATCAGTGTTGTCAATATAATGGCCCGGTGAAAGTCCAGAAGCTTGTTCTTGCAAGGCTTGTTCTGTTTTAGTCAGTTTTCTCAGTACTAATAATAAATTCATTCTACCAGTTGAGCTATTCTTGCTGCCTGACTATTGCCTTAGTAGCCCTGAAGTACTTGCACCCCTGATTGGAAACTACTGCCAAAGACCTGACCTGTGATCAGTGTGCATTCACAGGGAAAGACGTGAGAGTGTGTGTTCCAGATATCAGAGAGCTGGAACCATGTAGTCCCTGATGGCTCTCCCCGAGAAGTTGGCTTCAGGACGAGGGAGGAAAATATGTCAACGCCGCTGGTCAGAGTCAAATAGTTGAACACTTTCTTTATGGATGACTGGAATAAGAGAGGAGGTGCCAGAGTTGAATTACGCAGCCTCAACAGGTTATTTTAGATAAGTTTAATCTCCCTTTGCCTCTGCCAAGAGCAACAGGCAACAACTTTGGAAAACAGACTACATGAAGAAAAGCAACCTGATAAAAAACATAGCCGGAGAAGGCACAAACAAAAGTGGCTTCAACATTTGGGAAACATTACGGCTAATTTCACAATAACTATGCAGTAAAAACAAAGCCTCGCTTCATGCCCGCATTTGGTGTTTTACTGAGTAGATCAAATCACTTCTGCTCACCCTCTCAAATCCTCAAGCAAGCCAGACATTGTTTCCAAAGGGGTCTCCCCAAAGGCAAAGCCGTGTGTGCATGTTTTCTTTTTCCATGCACTTGGCTCCAAAGATGGGGTGTCACATGACGGCTCATTCCTAGGGGTTGTCACGACATTTATAGTTACCAGGCTGTCATCAAAGACACTACTTTCTTTTTGGGTCCGTGACATCAGCCGGTACCCCCTGCAACCTCCGACCTTTACACAAACACACAGACTCTTCGATCTGCCTGCAGACACACAGCCAAAGAAGAGAAATCTGACTGGATTACTGCCACTTTATTATATTCCGTGTGTAGGGAGGCTGTAAATAAACCATTTAAAGTTACGGGCTTGAACTAAAGCTCAGGCTGTTGGTTCTCATATTAATAAATGCAAATATTAAAAGAACACATTGCAGAACTTTATTTCACAAAACATCTCAAATCCTTCTTACTGCAGAATCATTCATTAAAAAAAAAAGTATGATGGCTCTCTTGATGTGGGTGGCAAGCCTGAAAATGTTAAGAAATAGTAGATTAGGATGTTGGTGGGGTTAGCGAGTGCATGTACTATGTGTGTTTATGTGACAAAGGTTCATTTAGGACATCAGGCCAGTTTAGGTCAGTCTACAGCCTGAAGTCTGTTTTTCCTCTGGCTGGAAGCGAGGCAGCTAAAACCTCCTGATAGCCAGAGAGTACATCCTAACTGGATTATTCAGAGTGGCGGGCTGGGAGACTAAAGTTAGAGGTGTCATTTCACCTCCTCCTGTGTGTGCATGTGTGTGATGGAAAATCTGAGTCCTCCCGCACTTAAAATGTTTCATGCCATTCCATCCAAAATACAAAAACAAACAGTGGCGTACAACAGTCATCTGTTTGCAACATATATAAACAGTTTGTTGCTTCAAGTGCATCCACTGTTTGCTTTTCTGCATCCATTTATAAACTGTAATCCAACACAAACAAGTTTGTGTGTGTGTGTGTTTTTTTTTTAAATAAGACAGGAAGTAAACGAGCTGCCAGCACTGAGAGAAATGTTGCCCAAACATGGAGGTGGTTCCTTCTATCAGACAACAATGGTATCAGGTCACCTGTTTGACTTCACAAAGCCTTTGATATTCAATAAACAACATAACACGTGACTTGGACAGCTGTGGAGATACACCACAGGAAAGGAAACCTCAGAGGTAATCCACTGGAATAACACTGAATTCCTCTGCTTGTACACAGTTGGCTTTCCAAAAATGAAAAAAGTGCCAGGAATAACATTTCTGAACCAGACTACAAGCATGATTAACACCTGGCAACAGTTCTGTTATTTTCCACAGGTTTCTACACAGGTGTGCACCTCATTTATCGCAAACCTGCACATAATGCTGTTACAGCAGAACGTGCACTGGTAAATCTAAACCTTGTTGATTACAAAAAGTCTCAAAAGAATTTTTTCCCAATGCAAATGCTGCAACAACATGGATTCAGACTCAAATTTAGAGCCTGTTTTAAAACAAAAATATATGGCTCTTTTATAATATATATATGTAATGTATATGCAACTTGTTTACAGGCAGTTGGGTATTTGACCTTTGAGCTTTAAGATTACTGCCATCCACAAAAACAGCATCTCTCCAGAGTCCATCTATGGTAAGGAGGGGTGGTGGGTGGGGAACCCCTGCAAGCGAGCCAGTGGTGTGAAATATCAAAGCTGCTATCTCTGAGGTGAGCCGAGCACAGCAGTGGAAACTCCATGATGTCAGAGGCATGCATACTATTCATTCATATCCCAGATTGGTTTGGACACATTAAGGCGACCGTGGCCAGTGCTGATAGAAGGTGATGTTCGCATGCGCTCGAGCAACAACACCGAGCTCCGCCGCCCCCGCACGCCCAGGCTGTGGGCTAGCCTGAGGTAAACTGAAACCACGGTGACACTTCACAAAGCTCAGCTGCAACTCAAAAGCAACATGTTATACGTTAGCCTAGTTTAATGAAACTCGAGAAATGGAAGCAGAGAAGAACTTTCCCTTAGGTAGTCAACTGTAAATTTAACAATTGTGCGCATAATTGGTGATTAACTTTCACTGAGCGGTCGCATCGGGTCACGAGAAGCCGGCACGTGTGTGTGGGTTTCTGTGTGCACTGAAACACTAATGAACTTGGACAGTCACATGGGACCTTGTTTTAACCAATTATCTCTTGTTATCTTCCCTATAGCCCAAGTTAGCACCTACTCTTATCTCTTCACTGATGCATGACTGCTTAGGCCAATATGATGAAGCATTTTTACACAAACTCAAACACAAATATGTGGAGAGATTAATCTTTTATTTCTGTAGCTTTTATAGAGTTTTTAGGTAGCTGCAGATGACACAAGACCAAAGATTTTTTAGTGCCCTTAAGACAGCTTCAACAGCTTTCTAAAATATAATGTCTACAAGTCCTTCAAAAAGTTAAAAGCATATATTCTAAGAGTAGTAGTATTAAAGATAAAAGTGTGAAGTGCATAAAGTTTTATAGAGGCTGGTCTGTCCTGTGTACTGTAGTGTGCTTGGTGCAAAGATCCAGTGTGGGGGCTCCCTTAAATCTACAGTTCCTGACAGAGGAGTGCAAAGAGAGGTGGTGCCCAGAAAGACTTGGGTTGTATTTCAGTTATCTTCTGTGCTAACCACAACCCTGGGAGTGACTGGTATTATTTGTGGGTAAGTAGTGAGATCTGTGGTCAAATCTCTGCATCCTCTCGAGTGAAAAACACCTCTTTCCTCAAATCTCCAATAGATCAGGGATTTCCCTGCCACCTGACAGATTTATACAGCACCTAAATGTTTCTGTGAAACTACCCTAAAGGCTCTCTATTAGGGTTGGGCAATTAGACGAATATATCGACTATCGCCGAAAGGCTAAGCCCATGGGCGATCGTTTTTGCAAGGGCGATTTATTTATTTATTTGCTCATGAGTAAGATTGCTAATAACGATGGTGCT
>NW_005187405.1:3748153-3765760 GCF_000239375.1 Pundamilia nyererei
GAGTAAGATTGCTAATAACGATGGTGCTAATAGAAACACTCAACAGAAAATAATAATAATAATAGCGCTGTTTTAACAGCACCCTCTTTCATCTGTAGTAGTTCGTTCATGTTTGGACTTCTTCTGTGTTGTAAACGTGCACATCAGTCTGTGCATGATTACATTGCTCTGCCCATCAAAAAGTCTGCGCATGCACGCACATATCGTCCATCGTTGATTATTGGCTGTACAAATAATACTGAATTTAACTGAACTGAATGAATATATCTATTTTTACAGAAGAAATGAAACACATAAAAACACAGTTATGGTCTCTTTAGCCAATTTCTTCTTTCATAATATCTGTCCAGGACTACAGTTATTATACGCACCTTCCTTACCAATCTAGCTAGCTTATAACTTGGTACTCTACCTTCTTATTTAGATACGATCACTTCAGGCTTCAAAACACCAAGATGGTACCAGTCCAAATGTCAAAATCAAGGCACAAAAATGTAGCCCACAAAATAGGTGATGTCATGATGGATGTGGCTGTAAAGTCGTCCATCTACTAACCATGAAGGTTGGTGGCTTGATTCCATGGGCAAGATGCTGAAACACAAATTTCCCCAGCTCTGTCGATCAGTTTGAGTTTGAGTGTGTGTGATAGTTGGAAAGCGCTTAAAGGCATAGAATAAAGTGCTGTATGTGTGAATGGGTGAATGTGCCCTGCAGTTAAAATGTGCTTTGTGTGCTCAGTTAGAGCACAAAAGCGGCCTCACTGAGCACCGGTCCATTTATATTTTACTGACAGGTAAGAGGACAGATGCCAACAGCATCAGATTGTTAACCCCTTAGCAGTCCTACAAATTTACAATTAGTCCCCTAAACCATCCAATGTACCGTGGGCGGTACGTCCGACTGCTAACAGGTTAAAGCTTGTTCAGCTGCAATTCGAGACAGTATGAGACTGGAGAAGATTAACAGCGGAAACAGGTGAAATAAAGGTGGACAGAATTTCAGCCAACAATAGATGAGGACACTGGGGACATGTGGAGTAATAAAATTAAAGGACAGGCAGCGATAAAAGAGACGTCTGAAAAACAGGTCACAATAAAAAGGAAAACATGAAAGAGCAACAGAACAGAAACGTGGCAGGAAAAAGGGAAGAAGAGGGGGTTGAGAAAATGGATAAAGCAAGATGTTAAAGAAAGTGTGAGATGAAGGCGGGAGGATGAGCAAAGGAGAGAAAACAACAACTGGGTGAACTAACCAGGCTCGTCTCAGTATGTCAAACTAAGTACAAACCCAGTGTTCTTACGATCACACAGCCAAATAAGTCATCAGGTGGAAATCTGAAAACAGTTGTGTGGTTCAGCGTGTGTGTGTTGCATTTGGCATCTCTGACACCATCTCTGCAGCAACCCCAGATTTAGATATTCTTCACTGAAATTACTTTTTTTCCAAGCAGTTTCAGATGCTTCAGAAAAGTTGCATCAGCAGCCAGATAAAATTCTGTCAAAAGCTCGGCTCTTCCGGCAAGTTCTCCTCACGAGTGTCTTCTTCGCTCCACTCACAAAAGCAACTTCAGTTATGTAACCGGGCATACAAGATAATTAGCGACTGAATAATTAAGTGTGTGCCCGTGATAGTGTGACTGTTTGATGGAGTGTGAGCGCGCGTGTGTGCATGGCTGCATGTGTCTATGTGCCTGTGTGTATGAGTGATGGAGGACTTTTGGAAGGACTCCACTGTATGAATCTGCCTCTCTGTTGTGGCATGTCGCCTAAAGCTTATATCTGATCCAAAACCACCAACAGGCACCAGAAAGGGGAGCTTAGTAAATGGCAACAAGAGGAGGGAGAGCCATCTTTTCTCGCTTCATTTCGCCAGAACTAACAGTTATCGATAGCCGCCCACCTCCATCTTTATATTACTATTTATGCCTTATTGCCAGAATTCATACAATACCAAGAGTCAAGCATTTTCAACAAGCAGTTTTAAATTATTGTTTTTTAAACTGGAGGTGCGAGTGCTTTACACTCCAAACCCTGCGCAAAAAAACCACTCATTGGTGGAAGCTGCAGCTCTACTGGCTACATTTAAAAATCCTCTCCGTGCTTAACGGGGTCACATAAGAGCCAAAAAACCAACTGTGCTGGTGAAAGTTTGGAGATCAAGAACAATGGAGAGAGCACTAACAGTAAAGGGTGGGCAGCTGTCAGACAAAGTGGGCGAGAAGACGGCACTAGGGGAGACTAAAAGTGGGAGTAAAAGAGTGAGACAGAGAGACGATGTGAGCCCAAATCATGCAATGTGATCTCCCCTCGCTGTGTAACTCAAGAGCCAGCGGGGGGGTGGGGGGGCAAACACACAGGATGAGTCAGGTGTATCACTGCAGATCAGCTGACAACAATGACAACAACTACAGCCGATCCTTCCTCAACATAATAAACGATGGCACAATTAAGCGAGTAGATCAATAACTACGATGACAATTTACTATTCATGCGGCGGGTCTATTGTGTCCACTTCTCTCTGACTACCAGTTTTCATCCCACTGAAGTGGCTGCAAAATAAAGTAATGAAAAAAGAAACTTTCATAAGATCCATCAACAGCCCACATACTGCAGCATATCACAGCACGCTCTTCATCACATCATGGCATCCTCTGTCACAAACACAGCTGCGTGACAAATTCAGATCTCTGGATGTCCTCTGAAGGGAAAGGACGTGTCTCATCACATCTCCGATAGATCCGGGTCTTTCCTACCATGGATGGCATCGATGCAGCACCCAATATTTTTTGCGGACCCACGCTGTGGGTTTTCTATTGCTCTGGGGAGAAAAGACACTGCAGTGATTTTGATATGAGTGGTAGAAAAGTAACCTTAATGTGGCCACATTTCCTGTCTGTTTAAGTCTTTCAGGGTTATTGCCACCTTAAGCACTGAGTTGGCCTGGTTCAAGAAAACTGTTTTGCTGCCATGGGGAATCATAGCAACTCCCAATGTCTTTGCAACAGAATTGAAGCAGGTATAAAACAAAACAGAAACAAATTATGAAATAAAACACTCAAAACAACAGCACTGAAAAGTCTGTTGGAGGAAATATGAAAGGAACAAGAAGGAGAGAGAAATAAGATTTCCGCAGTGACTCAATCAGCTGGATAGTAGCTACAAACAAAGACATTTGAGCCAACAGAACTGTAATAAGGAGCTGCTGTAGCCGTCATGTCAATATGGACATAAATCTCTGAGGATAAATAATTCAGGCCGTTCTGGAGGTAAACCAGGGTCCAATCAGGTACTAGCAATGATAAAGACTGATGTGAGTTTGCATTGCTGTTCTCTGGGTAATCCAGCTTCATCCTACTGTCCAAAGATAATGCACTTGGTGGGATTAGGTTAATTGTGAATATAAAATACTACTAGCCCTGTGACAGGCTGGTAACCTGTCCAGGGTGTACCACCGCCTCTTGCCTTATGCCAGCTGGGATAGGCTCCAGCCCCCTTGTGACTGTGAATTGGATGAACAGAGGAGAATGGATGGATGAATTGAATTACCTAATTAACAAAAATAATTTCATTACCATTTTTGTATATTTTGTATAGATTTTTTCTAAATCATACAACCAAATACTAGACTTTTTTTTTTTTTTTTTTTTTAAACACAGGTGACTATCTGGTTTGTTTTTACTAAGTATTCAAGCAAGACGGTTTTATGTGCACCTAAATTGCAGTTGCACATATATCAATATTTATTTTTCCATCAGGCTACACTAGAGCCTCAGCCTGTGTGTGTCCCCAGCTGTGCTGCTTGAGTGGCAGTGTTTTAATCTGTCAGTCAGTGGCGTTGCAGCAGACTGGAAGGTCGTGATTCAGCAAGAAATTGAGGGTGTGCATGTGTGTGTGTGTGGGATCAAGTTTGCAGGACTCAATTTTTTCATCCTCTTTAATCTGAGATTAGTCCAGCTCACCTGTACTGTGACCTACAGCACACACTTATAAAATAGGGAAGCACAGCACAGAGAACACAGACACAAGATAAACGTTTCAATGACATTTTGAAAAAAAAAATCTTATTTAAATGAGGCCAAAACCAGTGAAGTTAGTAAATAGTCTGGCACATGCTGTGAACAGGAAACACAAAGATAACAAATACACACACAGACATGCGCGCAGACATTATGTGTGAGGGGAAAGAAAAGGTAACAGCAGTGTAGGCTTTTTCAATTAGCCACCTACCAAGGCCGCGTCTGTGAGAAAATGAAACGGCAAAAAAGCACAGGTATTCACAGGTTTAAACACACAGGCATGTATGCACACACGCACACCACTGCAAAAACCATTGTCACACAAAACTGCACTTACACATACTCATACTGGCCGAAACTTGACTTGACTGGTTAATTATCTGCCCGGTTGGCACGCAAGTTTGTCAGTTCAAGGTGCCTGCGTCTATATGTAAATGGCTCTCTTACTTGACCTTGGTGCGATTATGCAGTATGGATCAGGTTTCAGTCCACCGTGGGAGCTTTATGGCTGACCAAGCATATTGATTGCTGCAGGAGGAAATAGCATGTCTCCCTGCAGTGTCACAGCCTGATCTGAATATGAGATTCAAGTCAAAGGCCCTTCTAGAAATCTCTAAATCATTCGGCTCTAAGTTGATGATTGCACTGATATATGGTTGACATATCTGCAGAGTTGGGCTTCCAGGGAGCCTCCTAAGCAGCTGAGCTCAAGATGAGGCTCCAGAAAAGTAACGTAGCTAGTAACGTAACTCTTCCAGTTTATGATCCATCACAGGGTGCAATTCACAGGTTATAGTACGTGCAAAGACAAGTGTGACCCGGACCGTCTGCACAATACCGGTGAAGACTTATTAGGTGACCACTGTGTGCAAGTTTAATGAAATTCTGAATAATACTTTCAACTCAGTTTTATTTATACACCAAATAACTACAACAGTTATATTACAGGACTTTATACTGTAAGGTGAAGACCCTACAGTGTAAGAGAAATTCCCAATGATCAGATGATCCCATATGAGGAAGCACTAGGTGTCGATGGGAAACAAAAACCTCTTAAAAGAAAGAAACTTTTAGCAGAACCGGGATCAGGGCGGGGCAGCTACGTGCCTAGACTGGGTGGATTATTAATGCAAAGCTGAAAACAAACCCAAAGAAAACTTCACTGATTACTGAAATTAGAACAGTAATGTGTTACGACAGTGTGTTACACCCAACTGGTCCCAAGTGTGTCAGGAACACTGGATGTCTACTTAAAAAGGCAAATTTAAACCAGTATTCTTAGCCTTATTCTTAGCCTTGGTATTACAGTGGTGACGCCGTAAAGAAAAAACATGATACGGCATTAAAAACACTTTTTGGTTCGTAAAGAATGTCTTTGTTTAGCATCAGTTCCATCCTTTCAAATCTCTAGGCTGCATTTAGCATTACCCAGAATGGTTACTGCAGTGTGTTCTGGTATGATAGTGTGGTTCGCAGACACCAATGAGCAGCTGACAGCAATGAAGTTGCTAATCAAGAATGAGTCAGCCTCTGAGACAGGTTGGTGGATGAAGATGGTAATTAATACTGGATGCTTCGTCCCCTCCTCTGGTCTGCTGCTACATGCAATATGCCAATGCGTCATTGCTACTCTCCATCACTCTCTGACAGACACACGCGCACACACACACACACCGATTCATCAAATCTTCCAGCTGCTTGGCTGATACTTCATGAGGAAACTGTTATTTATCATTTTGCGATTCAGATCTGTCCATATTTATTTAACTCAAGCTCTGAATATTAGAAGATGGGTGAAACAAGACAGTGCTACAAGTGGCTACGATAAACATGAATTGGACTGTACAACATGATACACACACAAACGCGTACAAAAACAACACAACACACAGGATAATCTGTTCTCACTGAATCATGACCACTTCCTGTTTGGCAGATACTGAGTGTTCTTCGTCCATGAGAAAAGTAAGAACTTGAAGTGGAGGAGGTGAGAACGAGGACACGATGAGAAGTCCGACTTTGTTTGAAACAATATCAATTTCACTGGTATCTCCCGACTGGAGAGCGCATTACGATACATAGCGCACAGGACAAATGACAGAAAATCTCCCTGAAGAAATATCTGTGACCTTTTACTAAAACTGCTCATGACAGGCCAACGTTGTGATGTCACTAACTTAGCCTTGAGGAAGTACTTATATGGGCATGGGGAACAGGAACTCCAAGAGGAGCTGTGAGTGTCACAGATAGCTGGACGGCTGCTGAACAGCTCTTTCCAGGCTGCAGTGGATCGAGAGATAGTTATGAATGACATTCATTTTAGTGGAAATGAGAGAGTGAGGGATATGAATGGCTGGGGGTATGAATGAGGATAAGAGCGGAGGAATTTAGTGGGTGGGGTAGAGATTGAAAGGGAAGAGATGTAGAAGAGGAGCAGGCTTAGATAGAAAAGTGTGAAAAGGCGTAATTGACAAGTGCAAGGATAAAAAGAGGAGAGAGCAGGGGATGGAAGCGAGAGGGTGGTATGACGTATTCTGGAGTCTTTCTCCAACTCTCTCTTCTCCCCCCTGGTTTTCTCTATTAGGCATCTCTGCTGCAGCGTTGACTCCAACTGCATACTTGATGAGAAAGCCAGCACAGGTCCCAAGTCTCAACACACACATGCTCTGTTTGACAAGGCAGTGCCAGACTAAGCGCTGAATCTGGCACCAGTCTTGAACTGCTACCAATGACACACACACACTCTGTCTGCCACACACAAACACACAGCAGAGAGTAGGTTACAAGAGAGTTTCAATGTTTTCAACACTGATGCTGTGCTGACGGATGGGCTGACGCCAAAACTACAAAAAATAACTGATATGAAATCATGAAGTACAAGAAATACAGTTAAAAAAATGTTAAACAGCACATAAATAAATATATCCATCCATCTTCCACTTATCCAATTCATTGTGGGGGCTTAATCCTATCCTGGCTGTCATAGAGTAAAAAGTGTGGTACATGCTGGACAGGTTGCCAACCTGTTGCAGGGCTAACACTGAGAAACAGAGGCCTACGCCTACAGCCAATCAGGAATCACCAATGAAACTAAGACACCAGTAACGCAGGCCTAAAGAGTTGTTGGCAGCCATGTGGAAAACACCAGTCATCTCCAACTGGTTGTGAGTGGTTGCTGGCAGTCTGTAGCGTGAAATTGGTCACAAAGACGATTGCGATTGTGCATTGTGCTTTGGTAGCTAGCAGACTGTCACGGTAATCTATAGTTTGTATGAGTTATTTGTCTAGCAGGCGTCCAAAGGGAAAATAATTTAAAAAGTTATCAGCATTAACATTAAGATACCTAATTTAATTTTATGCTGCAAGTGGTCAGTGTGCTTAGTATATATACTATCTGCTTACAGATAGTGTTTGTGTCAGCGATCTTCTTAGACAGCTCCTGTTGTTGTTATGAGAGAGAACAAATGACAGTTGTAGAAGCTAGCGACTGGCTCACTAATCAAGCTAGGGTAACACAATACAAAACCAATGCATGCAGTATCTCTCTGTTCATCTTCTTATATTTGCCTATCAGGGATAAACTGAGCTGGACGAGATGCAGAGAGATGCACAGCAATTCACGCTCACAGCTACACCTATGGTGAATTTTATGGTGACCCATTAACCTCACAAGCATGTTTGTCACTGGGGGAGGAGGCTGGAGTGGCAGGAAGCCATGCAACAAACAAACACCAGGTGAAATTGTGTCCCATTTCCTCTCCCTAGGGTCAATGTATACTGCCTGGACTGATTTATTACAATCATGTATTGTTGTGATGGAGATGTTTAGGATGTAGTAATAATATAGCAGCAACATTATTATGGACATGCACACAAGTATACACACTGACTACACCTTGGTATCACTGTCTGTCTGTTGCTTTGCATTTAAAAAGCCCTGGGTGAAATGAATTAAAACAAAAGTTAGATTAGAGTCTGTACATTGCTGGCACTGCACTGCTTTCGGCCAAACTTCTTCACTGAAATCCAGTCTTTAAGTGATGACGTGATGAACCCTGCTTCCGGGCCCAAATTACTCTGCATTTAATAAGGCTGTTGTGTTTTTTTACATGTTTTAATGCTTTGTATCTTGTCTTATTTAATCTCAACAAGCCCCTAAAAAGAGTCAGTGTTCACTGTCGGCCTCTCTCTGTTTTTATTACCGTTAATCATTTTAAAGCTCGGTTTTTAAAACCTTACAATGTAACTACAGCCCAGGCAATGCAGCAGTATATGAATGACTATAACCTCGTATTGTGGATGGATTATCTCAGTTGTTCTCCTGACTGAAGTTTGGTCCGTTTACGAGCTAACTCTCTGCTAACTTCTAACTCCGTCAAACTTCATAAATTCTGTTTTCATGGATGCCTGGGCCCAGACACGGCTAATGACGTCAGACTTAAAGACCGGATAGTACTTTGAGCTATATTTTTAGCATGCTTACATTCGCTATAAAAGCTAAACAACGTGAGTAAACAAAGTAAGAGTTTAACGTCAACCTGAATTGTTTAAGTATCTGACATAAAAAAAATCTACCAAATAAAAAGTGACACTACCGGCTATGTTGATCCCTTGTAGCAACAGAGTTTGCTTATTAAACTTAGACAATCTAAATTTAGACGTAGTAACAATACAACAAGAAACCACCTGGTTAACTCTTCAGTAGCTAGCCATGGTAGTTCTGTAACTAATATAAGTAACCCATATTTGGGTCAAACAATTCAAACGCAGAACATATTTAAAGTCTAATGCCTAGGCTACATCCCCTAGAAATACACAAATAGATTGCACACAGAAATCTGAGCCCACACACCCTCAACCCCATCACCTACCCACTCAAACATATACAAGTGGAGGATGGGTGGTGGAGGGGCAGCAAGTAGCAACGCGGAGCAGCAGCAAATTACAAATTGTCAGTTTAGTATAAGACAGGAGGAGCAGGAGTCATGTTATGTGAGCGTGATGCAGTGAAACTCGAGCTGACTGCCTCGAAGGCTTTTCCTCGTTTCGAGTTTGTTTGCCACTGTTTGCTCATCATTACATAAATATTTTCACTTCATAATAAATTAGAATGTCTTGCTAATATTAAAAAAACAGAGGAGGATTTTTTTTTCATAAAACAGATGAAATTAAAGGTATTCTGAGAGAGAGAGAGAGAGAGAGAGAGAGAGAGAGAGAGAGAGGAGCATGTGTCTTAGAGATTAAAAAGATTAAAAAGCTTTACTTTATAATAACCTGTCCTCCTAAAAGCAGAGCATCTAAGCAGCCCCTCCCGTCCTCAATAAGCAGTAATACTAATATTACACAAGATGCACACAAAATACACAAAATGCCCATGAGCAAACCCATAAAAAAAGAAACAATAATGCTGAATGCAGATTAAAATCGGTATTTGTGGATGAACAGCGGATCAGCCTGGACATAACTTTTTTTTTGTCAGGGAGTCAGTGACAATCACATTCAAAGCTTCGTAGGAGTCTGAGCCAGCATGTTGGTATCAGATGGTGATGTCATGCTACTGGAGGTTACCACACTGGAGTCCTCTGACTGAGCTGTCCTTATTTCTAGCCCAGGAGGATGATCTACGGTGAAGCTATCACCTCTCAGGGGGATATGGGAATATGGATGATCTGATATCCTCGTGTTGGTGTTGTTCCCAGACCATCATGAAAATGTTGTCCCAGGTTCAACATTGCAAGTGACCAATCACATTGTTGTGACGTTATTCTTTTGCGCGCCAAGCCATTCGTGCATTTATGAAATTCCAATGTTGCAAGGACAATATCAATTCTGCTTACTGTTTATTAAAGGGTTACGGTTAGGGTTAGGTTTAGGGTCAGGGTCCGTTGATCGGCGGACAGAGGCGGTTTCACGCAGCTTTAGTACAGTTTTTTGTTTTACGCCGGTTTTTCCCAAAGTCGCAAAAGTATGACGCCACAACATTCTGATTGGTCACTTGCAATGTTGATCCTGGAACAACATTTAGTATGATGATCTGGGAACAACACCAACACGAGGATATCAGATCAACCTGGGAAGATGGGATATGGGTAGCTGGGAAATGTAAGCACCTCTGAGTGAGTTAATGAAAAGTTCAGCAAAACTGTGAATGAGTGTGACCTAAAAGAGGTAAAGTAAAGACAACCCCAAACATTATGGATTTATTGATGTCGTCACCAATACAACTCTAAATTCATTTGTGATGTTAATTTGAATACACAACAATGACCATGGGGACAAAGGTGGCAAAAATCATAGATCATTTCATTTTTTCAAGCAACCTAAAAAAAGTATCTTATCTTACTGTGAGGTTTAAAAAACAAGTAAGAAACCCAGACTTCTTATTCTTTACACAACACACCCTGCTCACGACAAGAGTTTTCCCACAGAGAGTGCAGCCCGTGCAGCCCTCAGCCTCAGTGGGGCAACTGCATAACCAAATTATGGAGAGTCTGAAATTAATTTTCTCTTTGGGTGATTTTCAGCTCTTAACCAAATTAAGCTACTAATTAAGTGAAAAATGCAAGAAGGACAGGGTAGCTTAGCTTACTTACATTTTAATGTGAACACACAAACACAGTAGCATAAATCTTAATTGAGCGTATTTGGTCCAAACCAGTCAGCAATAAGTAATGTGTCGGTACGCTGTCTTTCAACTGGAGCAGGATTTGTTAGGTTATCTCAACACAAAAGAAAAGATAAATAAATGAAATAGTAAAAAACACACAAGGACAACAAAATAAAAATACAATCATTATTGAGCAGAACACAAAGAAGCAAATATTCCTAATGTTTCTGGAAGTGTCTTGTGTCACATTTTCAGATTCTGACACATACATGTTTTCAGTACAGAGTGAAAGCTCAGTAGCATTACTAGCTGCAAACATTCAGCTTCCTATGGTCCATCTTTGAAGCTTGAACAAGATCCTGAATGCATATAAGCCACAGCTCTGTGTCACTATAATTACCACATAAAGTGTGAACAGAGTTATTTTAACATCATTTGTATACTTGTGAAATTTGTAGCTAGCATACTTGCTTTTGCATAGATTTTGCATGGCACTACATTTATGAATCATCACAGAGACCATTCCTGATAAAGAGACTTGGTCTCCTAAACAAAAATTCCTCCCTTGTGGAAGTGATCACCGTCACATAGCAAGATAAATTTAGTATCATACTGCAAACCATGACTTAACCATAACTGGGCAGTTGCTGCAAGTGGAAATCAATGAGGCTTCTTCATGCACACTTTGCTAAACAGTTGGTAAAATTGGTCGCAAAGAGTTAATACTCACTAAGCCAGGCGATTGTGAACATTGAATAAAGTGCAACACAAACTGGAGAAGGAGAAGCTTTTCCATTAAATTAAAAGTTAAGCCTCAAGCTTGTAGCCAGTACATCACAAAGGTCAAACTTTTAGTCTGAAGCCAAGTTTGCATCGTGCTTTTCACATTTTCATAACAGAAACTATTTGGCCAGTGTTTGGAGACAAGTTAGGCTCTTCCATGCTAGTTTGCGAGGCATCTCCCAACCGGTCACTTTTTTCCCCACATGACCAACGGCTGACCGGTCTCTAGCCTGTGTGACTGAGGCCTTATTAACTCCACATTGTCACCAATGTAGGGTTTTTAGACATCGAAAATTAACATCAAGTTAACATCAAGTGGTTAGTTGTCATCTGTCTACAAACCCTCAATAAGGAGACATAACAACTAAATTGTCAGCATGCATCAGATAATAATAAGTCTTTCCCCATCATACATCCAGTAGTCTTGTTTGATGTTTTAGAGAGATCATCCATATAGAAACTGAAAGCAGGTTACAATATTTCATCTTGTTGGACAACTGTCCTTGCTCCTTGCTAAATAGTGTAAAGCTATACTCCTACTTCATCTGATTTGAATAGCTTTATGCAAGATGGGGCAGATCTGTAAGCCAACAAGCCTTGTTGGAGTCCTTCTTTTCTCTTATTAAAATATCAGTAATAGACAGCTGACATGTTTGTGTGGTAGTGCCCAATATAGCCAGGTCGCTCTGTCTAAAGCAGCCTCTTGATAAAGGTGTTCTGCTTATTGACGTCTGTTGGTTGGATAGAAGCAAAAAAATAGCAGGCATGCATGCTAAACAAGCTAACTATCACCACCTGATGGAAAAGTCGAAGCCAGCACAGCCTAATACTAATTCTAAAGCTTAGAGTTTAAGATTTGGAGAATTCATATTTGGGAAAGTGGCTCCTAAATAATTTCACAATATGTGACAGCAGTGGAGATGGTGTTCCATGCCTGAAGGCTGGTGCAGGAAACTGCTGGGTGCAATTAACCATCCCTTTACTCATGACTAAACTGGAGTGTTTCTTGCTGTCATACAGTTGAAACACTAAATCATCTGGGAACTTTTCTAAATTCTCTTCCCCCTTCAACCTCATTTTCCTCATTCATATCAAATCACTACTGGGAAATGCTCTGGGAACGAGATTAAAACCTGAAAAAATGGCCCGAGTGGAAAGAGTTGGTGGTTAGAGACTGAGAGGGGTGAGTACTCAGAAAGATGGCGCAATATAATGCTTGGCAAGGGTAAAAGTCTGCTGCCAAAATGTAGTTACATCATTGCAGGTCAGCGAGGCAAAGAGTAATCACGATAGAGATGAGATGAAGAGGGGATGAGAGACGGAGAGAGAGGGAGGAGGAAAGGGGGAGGAGAGGACAGGCAGACCAGATGTCAGCTCCTGAAGATGAAAATGAGCTGGACCGGCAGCAAAGGCTGATTTACAAATACATGCCATGTAAAGCAGGGGTGTGGGGGTGGGGCAGGGTTAATTTGAAAAGCGAAATGAGAAATCTAAACAAAAGCGAATAAAGTCCGTACACCCACAAAGCCCACGGTCAAACAAAAACCGAACACCAGCTGATCACTGGCCAGAAAAATTAAGACCCAGACTGTGTCGCATCAATTGCTCAGACAAATGAGCACATCAGGCTCAGCAGTAGAGAAGCACAGTATCTTCCTCCCCTCCTCCATCCCCTCCACTTTTATACTTCCACCAGTCCTCTCTCCACCTCTATCTAATATGTATTATGTAACCTGGGCTACAGACTCTTGAGGAGAGGAGGGTGCAGGGGATAAAAAGGAAAAAGACTGTGTGCCAAAGGTAAAGGCAGAGAGACAGATACATGCAGACAGGCATAGACACAGACCAGAACACACAGCATGCACAGGAGAAAGAAAGAAACAGAGGTGTCACGCTCAAGAGCAGTTGCCATGAGTCAAGATGAGATGTTTAAAAGAAATAAAGGAGCTAAGAAGGACAGACTGAAAAGGAGAAAGACAGAGGTAGAGACAAGAGTCAAAAAGCTGTTTAAAGAGTAAGGAATAAGGGAGATTGTGAGACAGAAGACATTTTACTAATAGCTTTAGTGAAAGTAAGGAAAAGATTTAAAGCAAAGAGATGCTGCAGTGGATGTGACAATGTTTTAAAAATGTAAATGTGTGTGGTACAAAACTCTCAGATTCTCCCGTCAGGAAATAGTCAAGGGCTGAGCACTAATCAGCTTCACAGGCAGCAACTGTGACAGGAAACACATTTATCCTCCAAGTGTAAAGCATCACAGGCAAATGGGACGTGGGCTCTTTAAGCTAAGAGCTCTGTCCTGTTCCGGGGACTGAGGAAAGCTCGGAGTCAGATCTGGACAAACCACCATGAGAGACACACTGAGACAGCCTATGGCATAACACAGCACCGTTGGCCTGGTTGAGGTGGCACAGTTTGAATATGTGTAGTCTGCGCGTGTGTGTGTGTGTGTGTGTGTGTGTGTGTGTGTGTGTGTGTGTGTGTGTGTGTGTTGGATTTAATCTGCATGGGAACATGCGGTCTGGAAAGTCTCCCAACAAGGGGATTTATGAAAATCTGCAGTTCAACTCTCCTTTCTCCCAATCTTTCTTCCTTCATCCCTTTCCTTCTTTCCATCCTGCATTTTTAACCTTTTTTCATGAACCCAATAACTGATGCAAAGCTCCTCCCTCTTACTAGTGGCCATGCAATCTTAGCATAGCATTTTAATTAGCCAAAACAGGCCTGCTAACCTTTGCATTTCTTCATATGTTGGAGAAGTGTATATGCAGTTGCATTAAAAGCAGATGTACAAATGTTCAAAGGATGCGTTAAACAGAGTGTTTATTTGCAAGCAATTAGACCTCTAATGATAATGATATAACACGCCCAGCTAACTACTAACTAAACATGTAAGTGACACTATGTTATTAGTATAACCTTTACACAGACTGCATATAAAAATGGACCTAGCCTCCATATGTGAAAAGTAAAGTCAGTGTGGAAGTGCATTAAACCATTCCTCCAAGTCTAAGAGTGTCTACAGTTTACATACACTCACCATGAACCTGAATATGATGGTAATTTTAGGCTTTTAATGCTTTCTGTGAATGATTGAACAACATACATGTTTACTGACTTTAGAAAAAAAGAATTGGGTCACACAGGGTCAGAAGTCTTCATACAGGTTAAAATGTATGCATGTATATGCATATACTCACAGAAATCTGCTGAAGGTTCTACAATGTCTTTTAACTTGACACCTCTGGGTTCTATTAAATCCTCATTAGTGAGCACACTTGACTGCAAGTGTTAGTTTCTCTTTGCCAGTATGAAATGATTGTTTGACAACACACACTGGATTGTCCAATGCTCAGAACAACAAGAAAGCCCAAGGGAAGATCAGCGAAGATCAAAGAAAATGACAGGCTTAAGGACTCTTGAAGCCATTTCTAAGCAATCACAGATTCCAAGATCATCACTTCAAACTGTTTTTCATAAGTACAAGTTATTCGAATGTGTCACCACTTTACTCAGGTCTGGAATAAGACCCAAACTGTATGCCTCAGATGAGATGAAGTTGGTTAGCATGTTCAGGAACAGCCCAGGAACCACTAAGGGCCAGGCCTGTCATGAAACTGCTGGAAAACCAGTGTCACTGTCCAATTTTACATTTACAGTCACCCACATGGACAAGCCAAATGCCTTCAAATGATGAGTTGAGACAAAGTTTGAGCTATGACACATGTTTGGAGGAGTAAAGATGAGATTTTCAAACCTAAGAGCACTGTTGTTTTGCTCTCAGTGGTACTGGTACACTGTACAAACTGGATGAAATACTGAAAAAAGAGGACTAACTCCAAATTCATCAACTTCACCTCAAATGAACAAGAAAAGGTTAAAACACAATTGGGTGTTCCAACAGGATGATAGTTTGCTAGTTTCAGGTCTCGTTTAAGAGAATGAATATTGATTTAATATGTATGGTCATAACCAGGGGTCGGCAACCTGCGGCTCCGGAGCCGCATGCGGCTCTTTAGTCCTTATACTGCGGCTCCGCGTGGTTTGGGAAAATAAATTACAAGTATTTAGCTGAAGTGTATTTTTTGTTTTAAGTTCTTTTTAAACTTGTAGTTCTAAATTGGAAGATTATTGTGATATTGAAATATAAAAATAAAATTATATTTTATTATTTTTCGTCGCTCAAAATAAGCGTCACACTCGCGGAAGCCGGCGTACCCGCTGAAACGCTGTGCATTTACCGAGACTTTCAACTCCAGGTAGGCCAATTATGGATCTTCGGATCCACATTATGTCAGCAGCTCCACCGTGAATTATGTTAAAACCAAACACCGCTCACGCCGCACAGATGACAGCTTACAGTCCTGCGTAAAGATGAAAGTGACTTCACTGTGCGCAGAAGTTCCATTGTCGGCAGACCCGACGATGCTTTCATGAGCATGCTTTTCGGCATCTCTTTATTGACCACTTTTCACACACGGTTGCTGTACGCATACAACCGGCTTTTCAGCTCACAGCCCGACAACACAACAGCAAAGAGAGCACAGACTTTAAGGCAGTGTGGCGTGATTCCGGGTGCCGCTCAGGTGTGTACGCCTCCCATGCAGCGGCACTGCAGACCACGCCCCGCCGCATACATTTACCATGTAAAATAAATATATTTGATAAAATATATAAATATTTATGCAGAATTTTGCAAATATTTATTTTGCAATTTTTTAGTAGCATAGTGCTTTTTTCCAATTATTTCGTAAAATTCAGGTCAAGGCTCTGCTACGCTCCAAAAGCCCAAAGGCAATATAAGGGTGGCAGTACACAACAGTTTTTCTTTGCTACATGGATCATTTTTTTTCAGCTGGGTCTCTTTCCTTTTTGTTCTATTTCAAAATGTGTTCATTACATAAATAAAATGTAATTTTCTCTGTAGCACCTCATGGATTTCATAAGCAACACTCTTTAGTTGTTCACACAAAGCATAAAGGTAAAAAACAATATATACAGTGTTATCTTCATTTTAGATGTCAAAAAGTATTTGCGGCTCCCAGAGTTTTCTTTTGCGTGGAAACTGGGTCCAAATGGCTCTTTGGCTCTTAAAGGTTGCAGACCCCTGGTCATAACTATTCAACAGTTCATGCTTTAAAGTGTGTTACTTTGCGAGTGAGAGGTTGCTACTGCACGTAATTATTTTCTCAGTCACATTCTACACAGAAATACCAACATGTATGTGACACAGATATGGTCCTTGTTGGTTGTCCAACTCATCAGGCTCACACACAGAAACAGCACCTTTTTTAATTACAGCCGAACAGTCAAATTAATGCGTAACAATGTGTTTTTAAATAAATATTATCTTGGGGAGTAGGTAGCCATGGCAACAGGCAGAGCAATTGACTCTGCAGTGGTGATTTGGGTTTGTCTCTTGGTACTCTCGCTGACTCCAACATGATTTAACACTGTGGGGATGGTAAGGATTGTCTTGACAAACAATGTTGCATTAAAAAGATAAGTGGACTCAAATCTCATGGGTTTGTTGCTCTCAGTCTCACTTCACTAATCAGAAGTGTCTCTTTCTTTGTATTGTGTGAGCATGTGTTTAAAAGTAAACGGTATTTCAAGACTCGGGGTATGAAAAAAAGGGAATTGCAATCTATGTCTGCAGACTATTTGCTCTCTGATTGCTTATATAAGCTAATGTGGACAATATATACACGCAGCTAATAGGGCTAGTTAATCTCCCCAAATGGGGGACCCCTTATAGTGCAGCACAAAGTACAAAGTACACTCTCACGACAGACTGCATTAGCCATATTCATGATTGCCACCACTGCTAGCAAGAGATTATTTTTATTTTTTAAGATAAAGTCAGTTATACTTGATCCACTTTAGGAGTGAAATTCCTCAGATTTATATACATTTCATACTACTTTGCCAACGTGGTGGCACTTCAGAGGTAGCACTTTTGTCACGCCATATCTTCAGGATGGACTCCTGGCATTTCCCACTGCTTACCTTTAGGTGTTACTAAAGGTCAAGATCAGAGAGGCTAAGGACAATTACAGGAGGAAGCTGGAGTGGAAACTCCAGCAGAACAGCATGAGAGAGGTGTGGAGGGGCATGAAGACCATCACTGGATTCAGGCCAACCAACAGCAGGGGAGCTGAGGGAGGTGAGAATAGAGCCAATGAGTTGAATCTGTTTTTCA
>NW_005187405.1:3767304-3786824 GCF_000239375.1 Pundamilia nyererei
CCAACTATTTATTTATGAGTGAAGTATGTATGTGTATATATGTATATATTGTACTATTCTTAGTTAGTGTATTGTCTGTCTTGTCTTAATGTTGGTTTAAAATGGAGCACTGTAACAAAAAATAATTTCCCCCAGGGATTAATAAAGTATTCTGATTCTGATTCTGATTCTTACCCATCACTTATATCTTCCAGCAGCTGCCTGTCCACAGTACACCCCATCTATTTAAGGGCCTGTCATGCTCTTGGGTCTTCGACCTGGTGTTTCATTTGTTGTGGACTATTGGTGCTATCTGTTGGATTTCAGTGATGACTAAGTACATGCTCTATACTATCATGTTCTGAGTTCAGTAATACCTGGTGCTTCTGAGTTTCATTATCTATATTTCGAGTTCAAGGTTTCTCATTTTATTATGTTAGTTCCCTTATGTGTCCTAGTCCTGTTTCGGTGTTTAGCCCATCTTGTCCCCGTATTTTGACTTTTTTTATGTGTAATGTTCATGTATCTTTGTCCAGGTCAGTGTGTGCCATTTTATTTTGGTGGCATCCTGTCTCTTGTGTTTTGTATGTAGTTCTACTTCCTCTGTCTAGTTATCTGATAAAAATGTCAGCTGTCCTCCCACCTGTCGGCTGTTCCCCCATTATCCCCTGTGCATCTGTTCTCTCAGTCTTCCCCTTACTCATTGCCATGTCCTCCCTCATTGTTGTGTCCTCCCTTGCTGTGTGTTTTCCCTTTTGATTCAAAGTTCAGTTTTCCTTGTTTTTGGCTCACGTTATTTTGTACTTTGTACCTTTCAGTTTACCCCTCCTGTTTCTGAGTCTTGCTTTTGGGTCCATCTTTGCCAGCCACACAGCCCAAAGGCAATATAAGGGTGGCAGTACACCCTCAACTTACATATAAAGGTGGTTGATTCGATTCTCCTCCATTTACTTAATCCCAAAATGCCCCATCTAAGAGTAGGAGTAGAAACACAAGCTCTTTCTTCCACAGACAGGCGACCGTGAATGTGCTAGCATGAAAGAGCTGAAGCAAGAGGAGAAGGTCCTCCACAGATTTGACAGGAGAAATTTCTCTTTAATGTCCAAATTTACTTGTGCATTTCATGGGTGATAACAGGATGATCCCTCAATCTGTATAAGAGTTTCACTGGATGAAAATGGTAAATGGACTGATTCTTATATAGCGCTTTTCTACACTCCCGGAGTACTCAAAGCGCTCTACACAACATGCCACATTCACCCAATCACACCCATTCACACAAGCACTGTCTTCTAAGTTTCTTAGTGCTTTCTAACTACCATTCATACACATTCATACTCTGATGAATGTATCGGAGAGCAATTTGGGGTTAGTATCTTGTTCAAGGATACTTGGCATGCAGACTGGAGGAGCCAGGGATCAAACCACTAACCTTCTGATCAGTAGATGACCTGCTAACTACCTCCTGAGCTACAGCCACCCCAATGACCATATTTGTGTAATGCGGCAGTTGACATGTTTAATGTAGATGAACATACTTATCAATTTTCATGTCCATAAAACAGGTAAAAGTTTAAAGTTTAAAGTTTCTTAAGTATTCATACATCATCATAATAAATAGCTCATTGCATCTATCCGATGTTTTGTGTTTAAACCATCTTTGAAAACAGTGTTCACTTCAGACTTCATTGTTTTCAGTAGAACAAACACACACATTCGTGTTGTATCTAATTTGAACGATTGCTCCAGTTATCTGCCGCACTATTAAAACACATGCTCACTCATCACTACAGCTTTTAGCACTTAGACCGAGCCAAAGTAAACCACGTGACTTACAGACGCAGCACAGACGCCAAGCTTTAACGATGTGCGAGATTCCTCTGAGCATTTCTATTTCTAGTTAACGCTATGGAACACAATAGGAGAGGGTACATTGTAATTTGAACATAGCAAGCAGTGTGACACTTTACCCTCACCCCTTTGATTATTATGTTCCACTCTAACATGGAAATGTCAATATTTCTAGCTCAGTTTGTGTTTAATTATTTATTCTTTTGTTTAGGTGTCATTTGTCTCTCTCTGGCATCCAATTATAGAGATGAGCCATGAGTCCAAGTCTTCAATCTTTATGCATTATACCGGACTGCAAGTAATTATTATCTTCATTATTAATTTAAGCTAGGGTAGGAAACATGTTTTCCCTTTGAAAGGAACTCATTTTTCCATGAGGTGGCTACGAAAACAAGAGGAAAACAAGAGTGACATATAACCAGACAGGCTGATGTTATGAAACTTTAGTTGCTTTCATATGGAGCTGTGGGTTTTTTCCTCATGTTCTAGCTGCTTACTGTATTTATCTGCAGTTTGATGGTAGCTTTTTTAATTCTGTAGATTAAAATTATGTCATTTGAGTGGTAAGAGTGCACTAAAGCAACAAACATACAGCCTGTACAGCTGAACAGTGAACTGAAATTCAAAGCTCCATAAAGCAGAGGGGGAACAGAAATTAGTGTAATAAACGTCATCAAAGCTATTTGTTTTCAGCCATTGTTTTATAGCACAGCCTGTAGATATATTGTAATGTTACCAAACATTTCATTAGCAAACTGCTGATATGTAAGATGATCCGAATTAGTACTCATGTCAATATGCAAAGAGCTCAATCCCTGAATATGATATTGAAGTATTCAGACAGAAAGAGTAGCATGAACATTTCTAACGAAAAGGGTTTAAAAGCAATTTGTATGCCAGAAACATCAAGCTTCAAGCCGAGCAGCACAAAGAGCGCCTCAGATTCAGGCTCGTTGAAGTCAGTCATGTGCATTGATTGACCAGAGGGTGCAGGTGGCCAGAGTCCACACACTGAGTGGCTTGCACCATTAATCAATTCAATCTCTCGCCACGCATATCTCATTTCGCTCTCCCTCTGCTCTTTAACTTGTCTCAACAAACAGCCGCATTTACTTTCTGGTCAGTTCATCGAAACACTGAGAGCCACAGTAATATATACAGCCAGTGCAGAGAAAAGAGCACGCGTCCTTGAGAGGAATTCAGCATGGTGCAGGTCACAGGTCACATTATTGCGTGGAATAATCAGATCTCCACGACTACATAATATCTCATGTAAAATTATTAACTGGATGGTTTCAGAGGAGCTGAAAATTATCATTATTACTATTAGTATTATTATTATTATCATCACGTACCTGACCTGTATGTGAACTTCAGATTCATTCTAACAATTTCATTAACAGAAAAAAAGAACCAAGTAGATCCTACACATGACGCAGTCGACTGTGAGAACAAGACATTAACTGAAAATCAGAAATCGAGTTACATAAGTGTAGGCGTGGTCACAGACGTTACTTGTGATAAGAATTCATTGTGAAGGTGAATTTGTTCACCAGGCTGTGACAACTTATTCGATACTTCCAGACCCACCACACTGAAGTCATACCCAGATAAACATAGACAAATAAGGAGCGGCTGTTTTTAATAAAGCGGGTCTCACATTTCTCTCAGACTCTCCATAGTGTGTCACTATGGTGACAGCAGAAAGAGCGGTCATAGGGTTTATAATGTATTTATACAGCATTTCAGAGCTAAAAGTAAAGTATCCAAATGCCAATTATGCTTCACACCTCAATGTAACCTCATCCTGCAGCATCTGAAGGAGAAGGTTAGATCTGCTCCCTGACGATCCTTCATTACACAGTGTGATAACCTGTGCACAGTCAGAGGCAACAGAAACAGAACTAGCATGTGTTAGAAAGAGACAGAACAGTCAAGTAAACTCTGCTGTTGATGAGAAACTGTAGTTCCCCCCCATAAACAACAATTTGAAGACTTAAAAACAATTGGTCGAGTTATAAGGGCCATGAGAAATTACCCAGAAAAACTTTCACTAAACACTAAGAGGAAACTGCAATCTCAACTTTAAGTGAATAAAACCGGCAATTTTCTTTTTTATCTAGAATCATCCATCTTTTGTGTGTGTGTGAGACAGAGCACGGTTATGTGTGCATCTGAGACGAGTGAGACCGCAAAGGCGAACGGAGAGTTACATAAGAACATCACGACCAAGCTAAAGTAACTCCGTTATGCATGGTATGTCAGAAGTAAGAGATGGAGAGGAGAGATTTAGAGAAAAAAGAAAAGAAAAGCACAGATAGAAGACTGGCACCGAGTCTACGAACAAGGCAGACTGAGAATTAGCAAATGACAAACAGACTCGTGGACGCACGATGACAGAGAGGCAAAAATGTTAGCAGACAAAAAGATATACTGATGGATATTCAGGCACATCACACAAACTAGGAGGACAGAGGGGCATGTAGACAGACAGACATGTAGGCTGACATGAGGATGCAGAGGTGGAGGTGCAGGTCTGTTAAGTCTGTGCTTGCAGCATTACAAGCAGCATTATGTAAGATTGCTGAGGACCGCATCGCAGAACGCCAGCAGTCTCCTAAAAATCCTGTTCGACACACACACAAGCACATGAGAACAAAAATGCTGTATTTACAGACTTAGTTGCACTAATGGTCTTACGGACAAGGCTGACGAGGGGATTTGGAGACATATGTGGAAAATATAGCACCGGTTCTGGTCTTATAGGCTGACATGCTAGAGGGAAGGAGTGAGAGGTTAATGTGGAAATGTTGGTCCTGCAATGGTAGCAGCTACGGACTGCCCATTTACCTGCAGAGACTATCTGTTGTCAGATGGGGACAGTCTTAACTATATGTGGTAAAACTGCTCTCGCTTGTGCTGTTGTTGGTCCATCAGCCAGCAGAAGAGGAGAAGCTATAGCATAAAAAGAGCTGAAGTGAAAACAAATGTTAAAAACACTGAAAAGTGTCCACTTTTTTCCCAGTGCCTATTGTACTAGTAGCATTGTTGTTTTTTTGTATATATTAATTTTGTTTGCTTTGTTCAACTTAAAAATAAGGCAGATGTGAAAGGTAAAACTGAGGTCAGAGGTCAAATATGACACGATATTTGGATGAAAACTATAATGTGACATTTAGGGCGTTTTCACACCTATAGTTCTTTTACTCTGGTCTGAATCAGTTGATGAGTTTGTAAACTTTGCAGCTAGCTGCTAGCCCGTATAGATCTTTGCACATATATAGTACTGTCCCACACTGAGAATACAGAGCATACGTGGCTACAGAACAATTTTTTTAGGTCAAAGATGTAACGCAGATCCAGTAGTCGGGTTTGAATCGGGGTCAGATCATGTTCACAACTTTAAAAAAACGCTCTGTAGTTCGTGTGGAACCACACTGAGACCACCTCCTCCAAAGGGTCTTGGTATGGTCGTTTAGGTGCGGTTCACACACCTGCACAAACACACTGCACATAGGGGGAAAAGGAACCTGAGTAAACACAGCAGGTGTGAAACCACCCTTAGAATCCGCATATACTTGTATTATTTCCTAAATAGTACCAATACAAACAACGGCAGCACAAATTAAGCATAGCTTTAAAGACAAAAGAGACTTTATGAATGTTTGAACTTATTTGACCTTGAAGAAGAGGTCAGATGTCCAAAGTAACGTCCCATATATCATTCCCTATATATTTATATGTTGTCAATGTAAACAACGGCAGTAATAGCTCTGTATAATATTATCACATTGACCTTCAGATCAATTTACTGGCCTTGAAGGAGAGGTCAGAGGTCAAATATGACATGATTATTTTAAATCTTTAACTGATTTTCTGTGTTGCACACCACACTTGTAAGAATCTCTCAGTTGTAACGCTTTTTGTTAGTTTTATTCCAATAAATCATTAGATAGACTTGGAGTATGTTATTACTAATGCTTACGTCTATGGTCTAGCTGGCTCTACTAAATGCTATTTAACAGACATCAGGTTGCTTTATGGCCTCACAGTGCTGTAAAGCACATCAATTATTCTTTAACATTTATGTTTCTTTAAGAGCACATTACCCAACAACATAAAGTTCATTGCCAATATCTCTGTGAAGTGTCCTTTAATTCAGAGACACGTAGCCAAAAGCACACCCACTCACAGGTGATTGAATTCGGTAACATTACGGCAGCAGGCTCGCAGTGGCAGTGCGTCACCAGTGACAGCCAGAGGGACAGCAGTGACGCAAAAGCAGTGCTATTACCTAGCAGATAGGGCTTTCCCTGCTCGGAGCTATGTCATGATAGGATAATGGTGACACCGAGACTCACACAGACACAGTGATGAGCGCATCTCTCGGCGAGTAACAAAATCAAATTCTCAAAATGCTTTTTTTTCTGTCTTCCTTTGGTGACAGAGACAAAACACCCTTATCAGTTTTACTCCTCCATCTGTACAGCTTTTGTACTAAGAAACAGTGCCATTAAATGCATGCTTGTGGTTTCAGAGCATGCAGTGGATATACACGTAAGTTTGTGCCTTATAATATTGTTGCAGTAACATTGTAAGTAGTGCTGTCACTGCAGTGGCTGTGTGATATAACACTTCAAAACCGAGCCTGGGTTGCTGGAGACAGTGTACTCAGCTGTGGCTGCGATCTTTGTGCTGCATCACCACATCTGAATATGCCTGAGTTATTACATCCAAGCACATCCTCATTTAACTTCACCAAAGAGCTTATCTTGAGTGAAAAATAATGTGTGTGAACATTAAAGTGAGTCATTTTAATGCTTTTCAGCCACAAGAACAGCACTGAGTCCATTTCTAATGTCTCTGCATTGTACATTTTGTCATTTGTTACGCCCAAAATGAGCACTGCTAAGTCTTCATCAGTGCCTACAAGTCCAAGCCATTGCTTTAATATTCAGTGCTGAGTTCTCCAAACAGAGGCCGTCATTGTAATCACAGATGTAAGCGTACAAGGTCACAGAGAAGTGACGCTTTGTGCTGCAACATACAGCGATTGTCACAGCAAGGGAAGTTTGCCTCGTGGTATTCATGACAAAAGAGCAGTACGACTACGAACGCACTCAGATGACCCTTCTGTGAGGTCATCATGTCTTTGTGCACAACGCACAGCGAGCTCCGGCATGACACATCAGCTCTTGAGAGGTGACTCTAGCTGCAGATACACCTCTCAGCAGTCACTCTACCTTCCACCTCCTCCTCCTCCTCTGCTCAGGTTGGGGGAGGCAGAGTGGGGACAGGGAGGACGGGAAGAAATGAGCAAGAGGGGAGGGAGGAAGGGCAAAAGGCTTAAGCAATGCAGGAGTGAGCAGTGCAGAAAGAGGTAAGGTGTTTTTGAAGCCCAGTCACCTGTATTTATATAAATTCTTCTCCAGTTTTGAGCTTGTTATAAAACCAGCAAATGTGCCCATCTCTTTAAATTCACATTAAAGCCTGCACTTTAATTTACACATTCACCCCTAGAAATACGCAGCACCATCCACTAATGCTTCAAAGAACATCTGCAGGCACTCATACAGGGCTGCAGCTGAATTAAAACTGCCATATGTGTGTCTCTCTGCATTACACAGAATTTTGCTTTAACAGCACCGAAAATAACATTTTGAACAATCTCCTGTAACAGCAAACCATCTATAATAAGCACGCCCATTACTCTGGATAATCCATCGACCTTGTGGGGAACGGTTTTTAGTGGAAAACTACCAATTAGATAGAGAGTGTGTTTGCAGGAGCCTGCTGTTTGCTCAGCTTATTGAGGACACTGTTTCCAGATAGCAGAGGTGCTGCTGAAATCATGCAATTCCTTCAATGCTGCAACCCCACAAAAACAATCTATTCACTGTCATTGTTTTTGTGTGGTGGCACTTCTTAAAACATACATCTCAAAGCTTGTGCATGTAAAGCAAATCTACCTGCATGATTAGACAGCAAAAAAAGAGGTAAATAATACAGGACTGTTTGTCATCTGTACAGACCGAATTACTCATTGTATTGTGCCACCAAATCTTTACTTATTTAACACGCAAAAAGTACAGACACAGCATGTTTGTATATTATAATCCCCAACAGCTGCAACTGCAGTTCCCTGAATGGCCACTTGAGGGTGGCTGCAAAAATCTTTACTTTGACTTCAATGTGGAAATGTTTAAAACCTGGAACAAAAAAAATGGTTTGACTGCTATATTTCCACCTTAAACTGTACAGGTGATTTTTTACAAATAACTCACCCACTTAAACTGTATTAACCTGCATTTACACAGTAATGTGGCAACCAGACGCCACAGAAAGTCAATGACAGTCAGCAACTTTTAGTGACTCTGTCCCCACCTTTGTCAACTTTTGTCAATTTTAAGGCAAGTGACTTGAGTGATTACAAATTACCAGCAAACAAATTTAAGGGTTACCTAGGCAACAAGAGCTTGGAATGTCCGCTAGCAACTAAACGTCTGCTTCAAAGCGTTGTTCACATTAGAAGCTTTATTATTTATTATACTTTAAGCAGTAATATAATTTTTGTGCCGTTCATCACATAACTTCAAACACATCAAGGCCAGAGGACTGATGAGTGAAAATCAAGTATCAAGTGTCTGTGAAGAGGGCTCATTATGGTTGCTGTAGACTCCCTGCAGTATTCGCTCAGCCTAAGCAGTAAGAAAAAGGGATCACAGAGTTTGTTTTCTCCAGAAACCTTGTCCAGCTGCTGGAGCATCTCCCAGTGTAAAAATTGGGAATCTCAGCTTCCTTGCGGTCATGATCATACGCTTTGTGTCTCCAACCCGACTGCAAAACATGTTCACCAACATCACTTTGACCACATCTACTTTTTCTAAATATACAATCTGTGTTTGTCTTATTACCTAAACATTATTTAGGTATTTGTAACTAGTGATGTATCACAATGTATTACCATTATTGACACATGCAAATGTTAGTGCCTTCTATAATATAGTGGTTAACTAATTCGCTTTGCAAGCAAAAAGTTTCTGGTTCAATTGTGTGGCTGTGACACCAATGCTAACATGGTTTTGTGCCACAAACAGGGCACTAAAATAGTAAAAAAATGTTCCTTTTTAGTACCTCATCACTACCACTACCTCTGCTATATGACCCCAAAAGAGCATATCACTTTCTTTTCCTTTTATACCTTCACCACATTTACATCTTTTACACCCTCCGTCCCCAACAGACCGGCTGACCGTGGCTCATAACAGCAGCACTCGTAAAATCATATTTGCATGCAGTTCACATTTGACTGAATCAAGTAGACTCATTAGTTTGCTGTATAATTTGCACTCTATGTGCATGAGTAACAGCCTTGAAATCTCTCCACTTCAAGCAGCCATATTATTACAGTAAGTGAATGAGTCAGGATAGTGGATGGACGCCGTGTGTGATCACCCCCACGGATGGTCTGTGGGAGTGACCGCACATTTCTCGCAAAGGATGTTTAGTGCTAAACATCAGTAAACACACTACCTTTAAACATACATCCTGTGAGCTGTTCCCACACACACACACAAACACACTCACACACAAAATATCATTGGGCGGCGTTGATTTCGTAATAAAAAAATCTTCGTATCCTCCCAGAACCAAAAAACCGCCGTTGCGACATAAGAAAATCTGCAGCACACAAAGACAGACGCACAAGCGACTCCCTCTGTGCTCTGTTTATCAGGCACAGGCACATCGATCATCCTTGCCTGGTTACCCGGGTAACCCCGTTATTATTCAAAGCACAGAGAACCAGCTTGCAGAGAGGCTGGCGTATGTGTGTGTGTGTGTGTGTGTATGTATGTATGTGTTTGCTTGGTAGTGAGGATTCCCATTGGCTCGCAGGCAAAGGAGCCCCTTTTTCAGGTGTCTTCCATCCTAGCACCATCCCTGATCTGCATACCTGTGAGGCTGGACAATGACAGCTTCAGAAGACAAAATTACAGCACAACTATCACTCCGATATCTATTCACTTCTTTTCATTTCTATCATCTACTACCACCAACGCAGCACCTCCTCACTGCTCCCCACTGCTCTCATTCTCATTCAGCATCTTTCCTTCATTTTCCTAACCCTTGCTTTTGCTGCATTTCATTCAACATGCACCGCTATCTGCTTGCTCACTCTCTTATTTTTCATTCACACTCTGCGGCTCCGAGGCTCATTCATAAACAGCACCACTCCTTACAGCAGCAAAAAGAAGGGAGAGGAGAGGGTGGATTGGAGGGAGGGTTGCCCCTACTGACTTACTGACTGCTGCATGGCGAGGGCTCCCTGAAAACTGAAAACAGCCAATGCAGAAGCAGAAAGGAGGGGAGGGTTCGGTAGCAGAGGAAGATAGTGGGAGAGCAGAGAGGATGGGGTAAGAATCTATACGCCTCAAGCTACACTCGCCTTCACCTCCTCTGTTCCCCCTTCGTTCTTTCATTCAGTCATTCATTCAAACCACCTTCCATTCACAGAGAATGCTCCTCTACTTCTGCAGTTTTTGTATCTGCTGAAGATGTTTCAGCTGATCTAAAGAAAAACATTGCAGTGGTGTTTGTGTGCGCGAGGCCAGAGGACACTGCAGACACAATAACCTTTGCTGCCTTTGCTCAGCAGCTCCAACTAACATGAAACTTATCAGAGCTTGTCTGTGCCTCTGGGACTAAACATTCAACACAGAATCAGGTCACTAATAATTACATGAAGTACAGATAATACAACCTAAGGTAAGGACAGGAAGGGACAGGGTGGACTGAGCTGATACAAGCCTATCGTCTCAGGCAAGCGCCACCTTCAGATGCCACAGGAAGGAAGGGTTGCAAACAATAAAAAGGAAGGGCAGGCGTGAAATGGTCGAGGCTTGTCTCTGGGTTTTGTTATTGCTCTGAAAGCTAGCTGTTCCTCACAGCTCTGCGGCTGTTGTTATTCCAACAGTGGGGGGGAGCTGTGTGCACGCACGCATGTGCTCGTCTATGTAAAAACGGTCCGATCTACATCGACAATTGTTTTGCTTCATTTGCTCAGCTGCAATCAAAATTTATGCTCCCCTCTGCTCATTTATTTAGATACTTACAAATTAGGAATTTTGTTAAACACTCTTTTACCCATCTGGATAAGCCCCCTGCTCATAGTGACTTTTATGATTTTTTGATTAAAAATCCCACTTCCAAACACCTAATCAGCCAATTTACTACACTTTTTACACTTATACCACCTACTAACCACATCAAGGATGCTTGGGTTAAGGACTTGGAAGTGGACATATCGGATGCTTTGCGGGCCAATGGGTGGAAGAAGATTAAAGAATGCTCTGTTAATGCCAGACTACAACTTATACAGTTCAAGGTCCTTCATCGTTTGCATTTTTCTAAAACAAAGCTATGCAGCATTTTTCTGTCTATTTCGTCTTTGTGTGACAGATGCAAAGCAATGGATGGAACCCTTGGTCACCTTTTCTGGTCTTGCCCCACACTCAGGAGTTTCTGGGCAGAGATATTTAATATATATAACCGGATTTATGACTTAAAATTAGAGCCGGGTGGTGTACTTGCAGTGCTAGGCTGCTCCCTAACCTCATTGGCACTCAGACGTCCTCTTCAGAAAGCCTTAATGTTTGGCATGATTGTAGCTAAAAGACTTATTCTTAGAGCCTGGAAATCACCATCTCCTCTATTGTTCAGGGTTTGGCTGGGTTTGGAGATGATTGCTTGTTTGTATATTGAAGAGGTTCGTTATCATTTGGCTGACACCCATTTTAAGTTTGTTGAAATCTGGGGCCCTTTTCTCAATCATATTAATGGGAATATAGCATAAACTTTAACCCATTTGACTGCACTTTGTGTTTTTGTGAAACTGCACTTCTGCCGGACCCTGAGTGCTTCCTGGACACATCTTTCCCACATCTTCTGGTCTTGGTGAACTCTCTGTTGCCCTGTCTAAACTCACACAGAAGATCATCTTTGGACACTGGTGTTTCTTTTGAACTTTTGATTTGTACTGGCTAACTGGTGGATTTTCTTTTTTTATTTATTTTTTTCCTTTTCTTTCTTGTTTTCCTATTTGGGTTTTTTTTGTTGTGTGTTTGGTTTCTGTTTTTTCTTTTTTTTTCTGTGCTTAAATGTTATTGTTTTTGAATATAATGTCCTTTGTCTGGTGTGACGTTATGTAACTTTGAACTTAAAATCTTATAAATAAACATTTTTTTTAAAAACGGTGCGATAAGAGAAAAGGAAGGGTCGGAAACAATAAAAAAAAAGAAAGAAGGACGAGTGGAAAAGTGAGCAGCTGCCAAAAAACAGGCAAACAATACAAAATCTGCAAGAAGTGAGAAATGAGGGTTGAACCTCTTGTGAGCACAAGCGTATCTGATATGAGCTGAATGTCCTGACAGCTGCTAAGACATACAGTAACTCCTGACTTCACAGATCTTACTCTACCACACACTCCCTGTGATGCCAGTGATTTTCCATCTCATCAGCATTTTCAGTCTGTTCATTTGAATGTGTGCCTGTTTTTAATACAACAGGAAGAAAAATTATGATTACCTTCACTAAAGGCGTCCCTGCTACTGCTGAAATTACATCCTGCTGCCTACTCCACATGCTCCTACATCTCACAGGTTCTGTATAAAGTTATTTGAAAAAATAAGTTGATACCCATAGAAATAAATGCCTTTCCTTTTACCTACACTACATATCCAAAAATATTTGCTCGTCTGCCTTCATAAAAAAAAACGGCCTGCATTTGTATAGCGCTTTTCTAGTCCATAGGACCCCAAAGCGCTTTACACTACATTCAGTCATTCACACACACATTCATCCACATATATATTTGAGTGACGTCACGTCCTAAATCCATATGGTCTATTATTATGTGGGTGCACCGTTTGCAGTTGCAACATCTTCAACTTTTCTGGGGAGGCTTTTCCACAAGCTTTGGAAGTGTGTTTATCGACCTTTTGACCATTCTTCAAGAAGTGTGTTTGTGAGATCAGACACTGATGTTGGAAGAGAAGACTCCCAGGCTGCGCTTTAATTCATCCTAAAGGTATTCAGTAGGTTTAAGGTCAGGACTCTGTGCAGGCCGGTCAAGTTCTTTCACACCAAACTTGCTCGTCTGTGTCTTTTTGGACCAGAAATGGTGCAGTCATGTTGGAACAGGAAGGGACCATTCCCAAACTGTTACCACAAAGCTGAGAGCATGAAATTGTCCAAAATGCCTTGATATGCTGAAACATTTGGAGTTCCTTTCACTGGAACTAAGTTGGGCCCAACCCCTGAAAAACAACCCCACACCACAATCCCCCCGCACCAAACTTCACACTGCCAGAACCGTTGTCCTGGCAACCGCTAAACACAGACACATCCATCGGACTGCCAGAAGGAGAAGCGTGATACGTCACTCCAGAGAACGCCACTGCTCTTGAGTCCAGTGGCGTGCTTTTCACCACTGCATCAAACACTCTGCAATGTGCTTGGTGATGTAAGGCTTGGATGCAGCTGCTCGGACATAGAAACCTGTTATATGAAGCTCTCTGTGCACTGTTTTTGAGCTAATCTGAAGGCCACATGAAGTGTGGCCTTCAATTAACTCTGCAGAAAGTTGGCAACCTCTGTGCATAATGCCCCTCAGCATTGGTTTACCCCACTGTGTGATTTTACATGGCCTAGCACTTCATGGTCGAGTTGCTCTTGTTCCCATTCGTTTCCAATATTTAGTAGTGACAAAATTTCATGACTGCATTTGTTACACAGTAGCATGCTGGAATTCATCCACAAATGTTTGTAGAAGCAGTCCGCATGCCTAGGTGCTTGATTTTATACACATGTGACCATGAAAGTGATTGGAACACCTTAATTCAATGATTTGAATGTGTGAGTGAATACCTTTGGCAATATAGTGCATCTGCTAGACCTAAGTTGACCAATAACATGATGAAATGTCGACTTCTAGTTGATATTCAACTCTTAGAAGATGGCATCACATTGAGCTGGGATCAGACAGGATGCAGAATTCAAAGAAAGACTGACTGCCCAGTTCCTGAGGTAGCATGGTAATGAAGTATCAAAGACTCTCCTGAAAACCTTCTTCAGAATCTTTGATCTGAGCCAAACATGAAGACTGTTACCATAGCTCAAACACAAAACTCTAACGTGGCATAAAAGGCGTTTTCCCATGTTTTCTATGATGGTCAAATATGCAAGCATCTTAATTTAGATGCATGTACTCAACAACAGACAGAGTTACCTGCATATCCTGCGATGAAATAATGTTGGCTCAGGATTTCTTTTTACATCAGATGGTCACCTTACAGGATGATTTTCCTTCAGTAATGGACAAATTGGCAGTTGTTTGAAATTTCTTTAAAATGATTTTAACTTCTTTTTGGATCGTTTGCCAGAAATCTCCACAAACCTTTTTTTCATCAGGCCTTAGAGAACATTTTAAATCTTGGCATGCACGTGTGCCAACTGTATCGTTGTAAGGAGCTTCCAATCACTGACATCTAATCCTGAAAACCTATAACTTTATAGCTCTGAATGTGTGGGTACCATACAGAAGAATGCATTTTCAACAGCAGATTTACTGATTGTTTCACAGGACTGCAGGGGTTACACACTGAGGATATCAGGTTGGCATTGCTCAGTTGTGTATGGTTTGCATCCATCTGTTAACTTTGAGGTAGGTCACTCCTGATCTTAGACATCACCTTTATTCTATAACGAAACATGTCTATCCTAATCGTAGTGTTTGACTGTCAGGATGACAATGTTCCCATCCATAGTGCACAAAGGGGTTACAGGTTTTGGACTAATTTCCACCACCTCAGTAAAATCACGGAATGAGCAAGTCAAATCATGCACCCATATGTAGAACTGGACTGACAAATGTGTGACCATCCTAACAGCAAACACTGGAAAACAGGCACATCGGTGGGAAAAGAAAGTACAAGTGAGGTGACGGTAGGTAGAGAAAGGTGATGTGAGACAATGAAGACAAAATAGTGTAAGTAATAGTGTTTGCTAATGGTACCCAGTCATATTCGCAGTGTGAATATGAGCTGTAAATTTAAGTCAGAGTCATAACATCACAAACTCACCACCTCCTATCATCGGTTTTGATGTACATTTTATCTAGACAAATAAATGTATATCAATATGTAACAGTACATATTTGAGGGTAACTTTAGTATGTTATTACTGCTGCCCACCTGCAGTACCTTTGCGGCCCACCATGGGGCCCACACTTTGAGAATCACTGGTGTAGAACAAAATATGAGAAGAGAAAGGAGACTATAAGAGGTTGCATTGTGTGTAGTAATGTTCTGTATATAAAGACATAGCGTCATTGTAGTCAAAGCAGGGGGCCAGAGATAGTCACTCAACAGCTGACTGTACAGTCACACGGGTAATCTTACAATACTTCCTTTGTCAGTAAACACCCCTTACATCACCCCTGGGAACTAAAAGCACCCAAAAATGATAGAGCAGTGATGTCAGTGGATGGGCTAAAAAAAGGGGTGCAACACTGAGCATATAGGGAGATGAAACATGAGGTAAGGTGCAGATAATAAACAAAGTAAGTCATAAGATTAAAAAAAAACCTTTGCAAGAAAAAATTTAATAATAAATGATCAAAACTTCTATTGATTAGTTTTGTGGTATACATGTCAAAAACCCAAAGATGACCTCTTGAAGAACTTTGCTGTTTCATTATCACTTCAATACACAAAGATATGTAGATTACTATGAAATACAACTGAGAACAACAATAGCTAACTACCAAGAAGCTTGAGTGTGTGTGTGATAAGCATATCTGCTTAAGAATTGGTTGAAACAATTGATCATTTATTATAGTAAAAGCAAAAATCTGCAGATTTTTTGTTGTGTGTGTGTGTGTATGTGTGTTATTCTACGAAAGTAAAGTTTTCATCAAAGCTTTCCTCCTGCTACACTTCATTTTAACATTCTTCTGATGTTTAAACACATGCATGCCTTCAGTATGTAAGTACACCTTCGGACCCTCGGAGGCAGCTTTTAGTCTGAGGGGAGATCGCATGTCATGCCCTCTGTGTAGGTGCATGGATACTCTTGGGATACTACCACAAACACATCTAAACTATACACACACACACACTCACACTGAGGATGAAAGAGCCATTACATCATCATCTCTCGCCTTGGGGAAGGAGCCATGAGCACACTGACCACTAGGAGATGTGGGGTCATTACATCACTGGCAGCAGCCTGGAGCAGGCAGTAAAAGAGGGAGCCGTGTGTGAAGTGGAGCGTGTGTGAGCTGATCATTGCTTCGTATTATTGCTAAGTGACACACTGGTCAGTCGGGGGGGTCGGGGACTGCTTGATGCAGCGCTGTAACACAGACCACCCCAGGCCAGTCGACTGCAGCGATAACACATTACGAGGCCACACACGACTTTAAAAATAACAATTACTGAACCTGCGGTTCAGTTTAGTTTTTCTGTTTTTTCCCCGCAGGAGCATTTCATAACTGTAGCCCTATTCATAATCCAGCATGCTTCAATATCGGTGCTTTCACAGCAAGTACATTATTACTTGGGGGTCATCCTTATAGAGATGTTTTTGAACTCTTGTATTATTTTAAAGCAGAAGCAACACACAATGTCAATGTGCTTGAAGTGGGTGTCTGAAGTAGGCAATGCAGCATCCAAGCAGGATGTGTGATTGTAAATGACCTTACCGCCTTGTTGATCATGAGGGACTACGGGATCAATACTGTATTTTGAGTATTCTTATGTAAAGCGGGAAAACAGTATCTACACTGTTAGAGGACATAAATGTTCATGACACCTCGAAAGAAAAATGTTAGAAAAGCATATGATCGGAAGGATAGAAACAATGGCTTTATATTTTCTGTCTGCTTTTAACTACTTGCAGGAAGAAGGAAAAACGTTTTCATAAAGGTACAGTTTGTAAAATGTCACCACTAGGTGTCAGTAGATTGCAGTCAATCCAATTCTGTTTTCTTTCTTTTTTTCGGACTTGGAAACTTAAGTCAGAAACTCTCATAAGATAAGAGAATATATTCAAACTGTTTATCAGAAGAGAAGTGTGATTTTAAGGATACTCTACCCTAGCATTGGCTAATGTTAGCCTTATAACGAGTTGTTGTTATTGTTTAGCCGGCTCACTGTTAGGTATCCAGAGTTGGGACAGTTGCGTGAAGAGGATGAGATGAAGCAGAAACATCCTTAACTGTGGTTCATGCCACCACACCTGACCAACGTTTATCGGCAAGGTAAGGTTTTTGTCTTTTTACTGCATCACGCACAATATTACCAGACTTACATTTTTAAGTAGAAAAGTAAAACACCACAGATTGCACAGCTATTACCTGGATGATTGCGCAGGCATCAAGACATCAGAGTTCAAAGAGTAAGAGGCGTGGCCCGAAATGTCTTTTTATGTAGTGTACACCACATTCTCACACCAATGTCTGACTACACAGGTTGATATTAATTCATTTACTTTCAGATGAGAGGAACTGCTGAACACGAGATTATTACAAACTCGACTAATGTCAAAAGGCAGAATTATGGTTACCAAGAAGGTGGGAAAAGAAAAGAGGATGCTGGGAAGCCTGCCTTTCGAAGCGACGTGTGAAAGAACTACAGAAGGAGCAAACAGGTAAACAGAGAAAGAGAGATTTCCAACAAGGTGTGATAAGACAGTCTACAGATAAATATGAAATACTGTGAAATACATTTTTTTAAAGATAATTGAAGGACAAAGACATTAAAACTGCCAAACAGGATGCAGCAAAATGTTCGAGAGCTCTCTCATGCATCTCCCTCTGTATGCCTCTTCTCTTTCTCTCCCCGTGCTGTACAGACTATCTTAATGGAAATCACCTCTCCATCTGAGACAGATGAGTGGCCCCAATCTGATTAGTTATTTACCTTCCTTCCATTTCCCTTTGTTCACTCATTAACACACAAAAACCACAGCGGCATTTTGAATCTCTCTTTAAGTCTGCCCTCCTCTACATCAAGTTATGCGCTGGTTTTTGTGTCATTTTACAGAAGCCGATAATCTCTATGGGTTCAGTGCCTTTACAAATGAGTGTGGCCGGTGCAGTATGAGCATTTAACAGAGCTTTACCACACATGAGGGCTTCCCTGTATAGCTAAGCATCTGTGCACGTGTGCTGTTGAAGAAGACGCTACACATGCTGAGTCATAAAAATGCATGAGACCGAGAGAACAGACACGGAGACATGAGAGCTCCCAAGCGATATAATGGCTCTCCTTTGGGTTTAAATCAGCACGAAGAATGTGTTACCTGGTGCAGTGTAATGCAGAAGAGGAAAGAGTACCTATTTTGTATCTCAGACTCTAGAGCCTCAGAGCCCACTCACGCCTCTGCTGTAGGTGGTGCTGTGACACACACCAACAAAATGAGGCTGAATACTATAGTTCTAACTTATAGCTTAAAAAAAGAAAAGAAGTGTCTAACTAGCAGGGCGACAGGCCATCAGCATCCAACCTAAAACCTCCGTGCCTAACAAATTTATCTGAATAAGGGGCCATTAAACTACAAAGCCTTTTGCTGAGAAATGAGTACCCAACTTTAGGAGGTTTGGCTCCGCCGAATACACAACAGAAAGCTCCTGTCTCTCCCTGACACACATTCAACAAACCCCTCTAACACACTGTGCATGCATCACCCAGGCTTACAGCAGCCCTCTGTGCCTCTCAGAAGTAATAACAGCCTGATAACAAACAACTTTAAAGGTGCAATTTCAGCTTGATGGACTTTAACTAAAACTAATTCTGGTGATAGACAACAAACAAAACTCATCTGCAGTATTTACACTGTCCAAAATCTTTCTTTGTAAGAGAGATTCATTAGTGCATCAACTAAAAGCGTACAGCTGTATTCTCAGTCAGGAAAAAGGGCAAATAATATATACAAACATAAATTATTTCTCTGGCTTCAAATAAATATCATAACATCAAGAAAGCACTACCATAATTGTTCTAATAGCCAGATGCTAAGTGGTTCTCCAGCCACATTCTTTATGCTGACTTAAGTGTATGCTGAACAACCAGAACACAGTGTTCGCTATTCAAATGTTTATGTGACAGAGCAGCAGGAGCATAAACAAAACTGTATTGCAGGTGGTGTGGGGGTGTAGATTCATCTTGATACAACAGTGACATCTTGTGGGCACTTACAAAAATGCTACTCCAACAAAATCCATTTAACACACCAACCAATCAAGTATTGCTTCTCTTAAAAATAAAGCATAAAATCCACCTTATTCAGATGAGTATTTAGTATGACCTGCAGCAATGTTTTTAAACACAACCTGATAGGATTATTCGCCACTAAATAATACGAAATACTAAATATCTTTACAAAGGAAAAATAGTTACTCCTGTTTCCTTTTACCAAAGAGTCCAAGTACTGAAATTTAGCACTCAGTTCATTATGGAAGCTTGCTTCCACCACTGAGAAAAACAAAACATTTTTTTTCATCCACAAGTCATAATTTCAGGCTAGCATCTCAAAACTTTGACTGCAGAAGAACACTGCCGCTAGCTAACTGCTCAGCGCGGAAACAGCACAGCAACAAATGGTAAATGGCCTGTATTTATATAGCGCTT
>NW_005187405.1:3792382-3794247 GCF_000239375.1 Pundamilia nyererei
TCGGAGATCTCTGTCCAGAAGAGCGCAGTCCTGGGAACAGCTAAGATACTGCGCAGAACCCTCAAGCTCCCAGGCCTCTGGTAGAGGACCCGAGCTTGAAGGATAAACCGCCCGCAGGGGCGTGCTGGGTGTAGAATTATATATGTATATGTATATATATATATATACCAAACAGCCACAACATTAAAACCAACCCTCTCTTAAGTGAATGATAGTGATTTCCTGTAACAATGCAATACAGGCTGGCATTGGTGTTGAGGACAGCACAGGACACCCCAGAGGTTTTGCGTCACCACACGACATAAGGCAGGTGGAAGAAAATCCTCATTTAGCATGTGTATTTAGATCGTTTTTGATTCTCACATTTTGGTGTAAATGTGAGGAACCACAGCACAATAATATGCAAATGTATGCAAATCAAATCAGATCATCTACTCCATTAGAAGAAGGTTTGTGCTCGTTTATATTGTTTTCGAGGATTCTGTCAACATAACAAATGAGTCACAGTAACAGACACCAGCGTGATGATATAACGTTTTATAAACACTGGAGATTTTTTTTGTCTAAAATAAATGTCCCAGACGCCGCACGATTTGCCAGTTTTCTGATGTACTGGGTTTTATCATGGTTGTTGATGTTTAAAGAAAATTGGCCATTTTCAGTTAATACTGAGCTCCAAGTAAAGGACCCGATTTAAAAACTCTCTTGCTCTCATGCAGCCACATGTTAACTGCATTAATACTTTTCATGTCAGAGTACTCAGGTCGCTTCCATTTCTATGCAAACAGCTGCCTGGCTGGACTTAATTAATAACAGTGATTATAATGGCAGTAATGACAACCGTGAGGGTGATATGCGACAGTCCTGATGAGAAACGCTGGCAGGGATTTGTCCCTCTATGTGACAGCACACAGCGGAGAGGTGACAAGAAGCGGGGGCGAGAGATGAGGCCCGACATGTGACACAGATCTGCCATTCAGATCAGGATTTCCGACCTCTAATTCTCCAGGACGATCGATCCGCTTCCCACAAAAAAATTTCATGTGGCATTTTTCTTTCTCTATGTACACCATATTGAGGTAATAACGAACAAATGGACACGTTAAAAGTAAAAAATAATACAAACAATAGAGAAAACTACCTACCCAGTATCAATATAGAGTCCTCTTTCTTTACAAATCTTTCCAGAATGTGCTGGAATTTGGAGAAACCCCCCAACCAGTCATAGCACTGCTCCATCGTGTATCTTTCATCCCAGTAGGCGACGTCTTTGTACCTGGAGTTGTTTTCTGGCAGGTAGTCCATATTCTCTGGAGCATGACAAAAATATGTAGCATAACACTGTGTCAGACTATAACGAGACTTCTTTTGTGTGTCGCTAAATCTGTTTTTGCTACAGTGCAGTGATGCATTTCACTGTTGCTTTTTCCATTTCATTGTGGTTTCAGCATTGTCATGGGTTTTTTTCTGTCAATTTACAGACCAAATGATTGGCTGCGAAATTAATCAGCTAATAAAATACATAAAATAATACAAAATGTTAAGACTGCCCAGGTTACTGTAAAATAAATTGATTTGTTTTTACTGTGACTCATCTTTATGAGAGAAAAAAAAAGCTACTGGAGGTTTTTTCTTTAATTATTTCATTACTTTTTGAGTTTGACATATTTTTTTTGACACATTATAGGCAAACAAGTAATTTACAAAAGTTTAAATTACCACAATCATTTGGCAAATACAGGAAATCGCTTTTTGGCACAACACTTGTATTCAAACTGTTGTGACTGATTTGTTGACCTGTAATCTGTCAAAATCTCATGAATTACATATTTTGAAAAATATTTTAACTCGGAAAAAACGGGACT
>NW_005187405.1:3794630-3796418 GCF_000239375.1 Pundamilia nyererei
AAAAAAAAATTAAAAAGGCCGTTTCCTGGGTGGGAATGAATCCACGTGTTAACAGAAACAACAGTCGTAGGACCGAGTGAGCTCACTTTCACTCTCACGTTTCTATCAAAATAAACCTTGGTACTACAGAAAGTAGAGTGAGCACCGTCTTAAACTTCCCTCATTTGATAAAAATCGCTTGAACAGAAAAATGTTGTCTCTGAGTTTTTCTATTTCTTACGAGTCAACGCTTTAGAGGAGGCGGAGCGATACAATTCAACAGTGCGATGTCTAGAGTCGTGTTGCTTTCACGTACTCTTTGTAAAATCTGTCAAATCGCCACGGTGCATTCAAGCGATCTGCGTTTGTTACAAAAAATGTAGAAAAACATTTTATACAGTCATCGGTTTGTTAAAACTGTTCTTCAAATTAAGAAAAAGAAGAATGCATAGACCTACTTGGTATTTGTTCTATAGTCTTGGTTTCTATAATTAAACCAACTACTAAAGGAAGAGAAAATGTGTGCGCACAGCATAAAATGAGTCCAAAAGTGATTTGGTTCCTTTCCCGCTTCAAACTTTAATTTGAATGATGATGAGTGACGATGATTAAATGATGATTACTTATCAACCCTCATATGTTGAACTATAAAAAACAATTCTAGTGTTTCATGATGAGGTGGCTTCTAAAGAAAGAATGATCACATTAACAAAACTGCAATAATTTATAGAGAAGTTCCTCACAGGACACACAAAGCAAGGTCAGGCGTGGAAACCAAATTCATATTTTGTGCTACATTTCTTATTACATTATGTGCTTTCTGTTCTCAGTTAGCTCAGCTGAATACATTTGTACTGAAGAATAATGCCCAGTCACAGCTCTTTTGTTTATCAGCTCTGCCCGTGAACACTGTCTGTGTTGGTCAAACAGCTAACCGCACCCACCAAAAAGAAAACAAAGAGAAAAGATTGCATCTGCAAGAAAGTTTTAATCATTAAATTGCACTTGTATCAAAACAGTTTCCCTGGAAATGAATAATTTCAAACAGGAAGAATGCTGAACAATGTGACATTTGTCTTCTTTTTGTTGTTATTTATTCCACCCTGATTACCAAATCATGGTACACATCAAGGCATACGCCTTTAATGTAATTACCGAGAAAACAGAAATTAGGTTTTAGTTATTTTGGGGAAATTCTGATTAGTCTTCCTTGCTCCTCTCACCTACTACATCATTATGCAGATGTAATGTTGTACTTTCCCCTGCAGATGGTAGTATAATACTGCTGTCTTAAACGTTTTTGCTTCTTACTACCTGCTGAAAGAAACCCAATAACCCTGCTCATTCAATTTCAGTCTCTGTTTTGGTGATTTGCTTAAAATTACACTGTAAAGTCTGTGGCATCTATACCTGAACAAATTTATGGCCCGCATCCTCATAATCAAGAGCTTCTTTTGCTGTCTCAGACTCACTGGAGTGGTTCTTAAACTGTTGTGGGCAAACCTGAGGTCTCGTTTTTATTTGTGAACAGCTGAAAAAGGGAAATTCTTATGCTGTGAGTGCAGCACTTCCCATTCAGTTAATTTCATGCTTATTTGTATTTTATAATTACTAAACTCTAAACAACTGTAGTCCCGTAGATACTAGAACAGGGGGTAGGCAACCTTTCTGATGAGGAGTGCCATTTAAAATTTCCTCAGAAGTCAGTGTGTCATATGATTGCATTAGCAATAAATTTAATAACGCTCTGTATCAACGGTTACACACTACATAGAACCACTTTATAGAATTATATTTGTTCGCAGATGT
>NW_005187405.1:3798038-3805164 GCF_000239375.1 Pundamilia nyererei
GATGGCGAGTCCAGCTATGGTCGTGCCATCAGTGAACCCTTCGCGTGCCAACTGTGGCGCGCGTGCCTAGAGTTGCCGAGCCCTGAAGTATCGAAAAGGATTTTCACTGTTATTGCCACTTTGCCATTATGGACAAATATTCATAAATGAACAGAGTTAAACCCTCACAGTCTCTGAACGTCTAATATAACTTCAAATACAGTTATTTTATATTAATGCAATTCTTTCTTTCTTTTTTAAATAAAAGACAGTCATCATATTAAGGGTGTAGTGGCATTTTTTTCTCATAGTGAAAAAGCCAAACTGATCATTTGAAACAATCCATGGGATTATTAACACCAGTCTTATATGTATTGTGGCAGCTCTATAATAAGGCTAATGGTGCAACTTGCACTTGACTTTAGGAGGAAATTACATAAATTCTTGCTTTAGCGCTAAATGTTAATAGTGCTCCAGCCAAATGGTCAGAAACAGTCAACTGTGAGCCCACAAAAATATTACAAATTTATGTGGGCTCACATTTTCTAAGTGCCACATACTAATGTACAAACCTGCAATCCAGGCTGACTGTGGAAAAGGCACATGTAGTATGCTGCCCACTAAGATGAAGGGTCCTGCATGAGTGGAACAGAACCCACTCTGGTTAAATGTACACCTGCTCCTGCCTACATCATTTCACCATAAAGCCATAGTGGTCCCATATGTGTTATATTATATATTATAACATATAATATATTATATTAAACATACTGAACAAGACTGTTAAATACTACAAATTTACCATATTCTAAAATGCAGAAACATTTATTTAAAATATAGTTTTGTAGCTGTAATTTACAAGAGATCCTGTGAATTTTTGTATGCTTTATGTTAAATAAAAATGTGTAAAACACTTAAACTTACAGAAAAGTATACTGTTATTAGTCGGGTTTTATTATGTAATTCTATCTAAAACAAATTTAATCCATATGTAATAAAATGATATATCAACCAAAAAAAGTGCTAATACTATTGCAAAACTAGTAATTGGGTTTATAATTTATAATTTATTATTGTTTTGTGATGATAAAAAAAATACTTTTTACATTTTTAGGTGTAACTTTATAGAAACATTTCTGATATCTTTACTATTATCTTTACCTTAAAAGGATCACTCATTTAAATTGAATGGATTCCCAGAAAATGTTATTGCATTTACAGTGTCCCGTTACAAATGGTATCACCTGAACTTTGATTGTTAGGATATGTTTTCACATAAAATCGTATATTTAATGGATATGAGCCGTTGCAGAGTTATACTTGTTAAAATAGTATTTCTGTAATACAGCATTAATACACTGATACAGTACTTCAATTTGCAACATGTCAGTTAATGAACAAACAAATATGTAAAATTACACAACCTATTACTTTACAGTTTATTTTTACTCATTGTATTAATTTTTAATATTACAAATTAGAAGGTATTTAATAATATTATATATTAAATAAGTGCTGTATAGTTGTGAATTTTTTCATGTTATTTTACTGGAGACGTGTTAACTCAGTCAATTTATGTAATTTTATTGATTTAATGAACAGGAAAACTTTGTGATCAGAAAATTCTGTTACATGTTTAAATTGTTAGGTTGATTGATTGATTGAACTACACCTTGTTCTCCTGCAATTATATGTAATTGCCAACAGAGTCATGTCATTATCACTTTAACTTGTGTGTCCCATTTATATGACCCAGTCCAGAATGTACACGCAGGCATTGTTAATGTTACAGAGTCCTTGTGTAGCTGTGAACAGAGGGGTCTCCACAGGACCCTGAAACCTCAACCGTCATTAATATTTTTGTTTTTTTACCAGGAATGTGATGTTACTGATGTTACTACTGTCTTCTGTGGCCCGTTTGTCTCCTTTATATTACATTATAATGTCTGCAGGCAGCAAAGAAAAGTAAATGCTGTTTTATGTGTACTTTAAATGCATTTGAAAGTCTTATTTAGTGACTTGATTAGTTCCCCTTCAGTGGTTATGAAGCAGGTTGACGCAACACATGGTTAAACTGAACTTACTGTGAGACATTTTGAGAAACATCTGAAAAAATAGTCCATCCACTCATCCTCACATTTCCCAGCTGGGCTCGTTGGACTCGTGTATGCGTGACTTAAAATAACAACATCAAGAAATCATTGTAAACAGTGTAGTCGTACTGTGGAGCAGCGTACACCGAAGCTGCATCATTATGTAACCTCACGGTGAACAAGGTACGATCATTTTAGTGATTTGCAGCGGGAGAAGCCGCAAAACAGCCATTTCTCGAGCTTTTCGCTGGAGAAGTGGAGTCGTGTGAGGAAGTGGAGACAGATAACCATGTCCAGTCCAGTCAGACCCGCGCAGACGCCGGGATCCGTCTTGTGGAGATGCGGAGAATAATTTGCCACAGATTCCTCTGCATAGTGGAGGCACTATCACAGACCACGTGAGAGGAATATTCAATGACGGTCCCCGACAGACCGGTTCATCTCTGTTGGCACTCCTCTGCTGGGTGACATGGACTCCTGGACGCTATACACTCTTAGCTTTACAGAAACGAGCGAAGAGGGAGGGCGACACTCTGAATGTAACCTCTGATCGCTTTTCTCTTCTTTTTCAGGTCTTTTTGTTTCTTTTTCTCCCCTTTCTTCTTCTGTTCTCCTCTCCGGCAGTTAGAGGGAGTATGGCTTGGCCGTGCATCAGCAGAGTCTGCTGCCTGGCTCGTTTCTGGAATCAGTTCGACAAATCGGACCTCTCCGTCCCGCTCACCATCCAGAACTACTCGGACATCGCCGAGCAGGAGGTGCGGTCCGTCACCAAGCAGGTATCCGCTTCGGAGCGCGCACCCGGCAATAACTACACACCAACTCCGGACACGCGTGCCAAAGGCTCCCCTCATGCGCCCGCGGATGGCACTGGGACCCGAGGATCTTTCAGGTCACGGAAGGAGCCCAGCTACAAGCCCCGGGAAGACTACCACCCCCCGGGAGTACCTTTCCCCAGTGTTACGCAGTACAAGCAGGATTTCAAACCATGGCCCATCCCCAGGAAGGAGAATTTCCCGTGGATTAATAACGAGGGGAGCAGGGCAGACTGTGTGTCGGACAGCCCGGTGAATACTTACCACGTCCAGGGTCAGCCTGGGGAGAGCCGGGGGGGGAGAGAGGAGAGGGGCAAGGGGCAGAGATGGGGGGAGCAGCAGGTGATGGAGGAGAGCAAAACCAGCTCCTACAGGTCTGAGATCCTCTCTCACCTTGTTTCAGCACCGAGCGCTGTTCACAGCGGGTGTGCCGCTGATGTGCTCATGCCTGCTTTGATGCTTAATTAGACTTTAATTTATTACTAGTTCAGCGACTTCCAAGGTCGAGCCAACAAGCATGCGTGGAGACGAGGGCTCATTAAATAATTCTCTCACACGTTTCATATTCGTATATGGTACAGCGCAAGTATGGTGTAGGATTTGTGCTGGCACTGTGTCCCCTGTATGTGGAGGTCTGTGTTTTTCAACCTTTTAATCCTTTAAAATGGGATTTTTTTTCATGGTTGATTCATGTGAATACATTTCAAAGATGAAAAAACAAACATATAACCCTCTCAGATACTTTTCATGACCTCTGGTTCATTTAGACCCCGAGGCAGAGTTAGTATATACACTTTGGGAATTGAATTCATACATTACAGCCAAGATACTGATAAACGCCCACATGTTTCATCAGGACTCTTATTCTGCAGTTTGCTGCATCAGCTGTTAAAGAATGGAATATATTAAGCCCAATCCAAGATTACTAGCACATTATTTTGTCTAATTTCTCCATTAATTTGGTCTTTGTTATTACTTCATGCTCCAGACGTCCCCCTCCAGCTTTGTCACTCTACTCATACACTTCTCTACCTCCAGGCAAGAGTACAGGCCTTGGGCGGGGGTGCGACCGGCCAAAAGTGCGAGGAAACCCCCTCCAGCTCAGTACTCCAGCCCTGGGACAGAAGCCACTCACGTCCCACGTGAAACCAGCTACCAGGCTGCCTACAGGGGGGAGGTCGGCAGGTCCATGGGTCTGCATCAAGGAGAACACGTGATCCCATCCGCTGCCTCCAACATCCAACCTGCCGCTGTCCCCCAGCCTGCCCCCACTGCCCTTCAAGCCTACAGATTGCAGAGTCCATCCAGCCTCCAGCAGAGCATCCTGCCTGAGAGGACCGAGCTCAGTGGAACAATCAAAGGAGAGGTAGGCGCATAATCATTGAGTTCAAGGAGCCATCTTTTATGTCAAAAGTTTAAAGAAAACCACACACAGTTCATTGTTAGAGCTGCACGTTTAAATCCAGGCTCGCTCATCCTGAAAGTCATCTTCACTCATCTCCCCGGCGGCCTGTTGCTGTTGGGGCATCACAGAAAAGTGATACAGCATTCTGTCCCCGAGAGGCTCAAAGTGACCCAGCTGTTTAAAACAGGCCATGTACCGTGTTAGGTAACAGTGCTGGTGCTACACTCTCTACTGTGGCCTGAATAAAACTGGGTTGATGAGGACAACAAATTACATGTGTAATTCTCTGAACTGCAGTCCCTTTCAGTCAGCTAACTGACTGACATCTGTCTAGAAATCAGTGCTGATCATAGCTGCAATGAAACGTGTGATCCTTTAATCTTTGCTGTTATTAAAAGAGGTTATTTCTCTTTATGACACAGCACAGTGCTTCTTTAGATAGCCAATGGAACTCCAGTGATATCATATACATTATATACATACAAGTATAACCATATGCTCTCAGATTGCAGATTTATAGGGCTTTGCCTGAGCAACAACCATACAGAATAACTCACAGCTAAATAATAAGGTGACGCTCAGCAAGGGTCATATAAGGCCTGCACAATGCAAATTTTTAGGGAGAAAATTTGATATTTATTTATTGACTGATATTCTGTATTGCTATGTATAGAAAGTATGTTTGAGTTACACTGAATATTAAACCTTTTGGGTCATACATAGTATATGAACAAAAGTACTGGGGTTACTACACATTACACATACAGGAGCTGCTTATCCTTGAAAACCAATGCCATGAATTTCCCAGTGTGCAGTTTTTTGTGCCGATGTTAATGCGAGAGAAGGTTTGGAGCTCTGCAGCTGTTGAGTCAGCAGCCCTATATGCACTTCACACGATCTGAAACTTTGTCTCTGGGTTGCTGTGGTTGCTAAATGCGTCCACTTTGCAACAATATCACTCACACCTGATGGTGGAATATCTAGTAGAGAAGTACTGATTTGTTGCAGCGGTGGTGTCCTATTACTCCACCATGCTCAAATTCAGTGCGCTCTTTAGAACGAGACATTCTTTCACAAATGTCTGCGAAGCCCAAATGCGTGCCGAGGTGCACAGGTGCAGCCATGTGACTGAAAACACCTGAATTCTAAGGTTAAGTGGTGTGGTTCAAGACTTATTCTGTGATGCTACTCTACTGCATGTGTTACAGGCAGCACTATGCTTCCATTATATAATTTCTAAAGTATCATACTTCTTCATTAGTTTCTCTAAAAATAACAATAACTATAATAAAACTGGTGCATATCTGACATAAAAGTACTGAGTCTGCTGCCTGCATGCTCTCTCAGGTCAGCTGTCAGCTGATACTTAGGGAGACAGTTTTTGGGGAATCTCCAGAAGTTTAGTGCCATCCTTCTCCTCCGCCCTCAACACTCAGTGCCATCTGCCACTGGAGATCTGGGCAGCTGTGGGCTGGACCCGGTCAGATCTTCATCTGTGTTACAACAGCTGCCCCAGTAACATCTTAAGCCGACTGGTTTTCAGGGAGATCTGGCACACGTGCTCTTCTGGTGAAACGAACACGTGGCTCTCACTTTAGCAACTGTTTGAGAGACTCGGTTAAAAAAAACAAAAAAACAATTCATGCACGAGAGCAGAACGATACGACTTTGCAGTTATTTGCATCACTTTCTGAACAAAGCTTGGTCCGTTAAGCTGCAGCATACCTCGGTTTTGCTGTGTGATGCTAATGGAGGTTGAAGGGATGGGATGTTAATGGCAGGACACAGACTCTAATAATAACATTGGCCCAGTTGGAGTGAGAGTTCAGGGCACATTAAGAAGAGATGTGCTGCTGCCAGTGGGCCAAGCTTCAGAAAGAGTGCAGTAGATATTTCCTGTACATTCTTATTGTGCCGTCTTTCAGCGTTGCGTGCACTTTGTCTGGCATACCACAATCTGTCAGTGTGACACAAGCCCAGCCTGGCGGCATTAGATAATCCACCCCGGTTACCGATGGCCCACTCATTTGCCGACTCATTTATTGACTCACTAACCCCCTGCAGAGGTGTCTGACCAAGCATTACACATCCCACTCCAGTACACATTATACTGGGTCATAGTATTCAGCTGGTATTTGTCCATATCTGGTGTTTTATGATCAGCATTACCATCAACCATCTTCATTCAGCAGGCAGACCGGCAGCTCATTAAAAGATGTAACGGTTAACTTGATGGTAATCTGCTCCAGATGAAAAAGAAGGTGGGCAGCCATAAAACTCTCATTACTGTTTAAATCAATTTGTGCCCCCTCCCCTCACCTATAACAGATCAAATCCGTCTCGAAAGACAAAAGCTGGCTCAGATTTCATGACGTAAAAAAACAAAACAGCAATGCTTTTTTCTTTTTTAAAAGACGAGAGCGCTGCGTTCATCTTGAACTCACTGAACTTGCAAACCCAATTTAACCCATCCCGGGGAGAGGAGGCATCGAGGTGAGAGAATGAACCTCAGTTAAACCTGACACCCCGTTAGTTTGCAGCAGCGTGTGTATGTGTGTGTGTTTGTGGAAGCAATCATTCCTGGCAACTGCATCGCAAGGCAAACAGATTTGTGAGGATGGCTTGTATAATCTGCAGTGTGTGTCAGGGATAAGCAAGACAAAACCACCAGTGCGCAGAGTGAAAACCACGGCAGGAGCGCTTGTGACAAATCCTTGGTTATTTCACATTTAGCTCACAGGCAGCGAGCAGCCTCCTGAGATTTCTCTCCCTTGCAGGTCATTGGCAACCCTTCATACTGGCGACTACAGTGTATTAAGAGTGCTGCGTTCTTCTAT
>NW_005187405.1:3805965-3833490 GCF_000239375.1 Pundamilia nyererei
TGCCTTCCCTGCCACCCACAAGGCTGTGTAGTCAGACTCACAGTGGAGCTGGGACCACAGTCTGAAGGACTCTCCAAAGATTTTGTGCTCTGATTGGCCGACAAAAAGCTGCCACACTTCAGCTAGATATGCAAGTAGAAACTGAAGAAGTCTGGGCCCGTTATAACGGGCAGATCTATTAATTGCTAGAGAGAACAGAGTGTGGTCAATGTCTCCATGTTTTATTCACTGAAGCCCAGATTAAAAGTCTGGCCAGATTTTCTTTTCTTTTTTTGGGAGGAATGGGGGAAGCTGTCATCAGCAGAACAGATCAGCACTAAAGAGGGAAAAAAGCAACCCAGCCCACACTGCTAGCACTCTGACAGCAAGACCTGATGTTATTTGACAGCTTAGTCCGTCCAGTGTCCTCTCATTTCACGGGTGTGGCGTGAGCATCACAGCTGCTGCACTCGCTCCCATCTCCCTGACCACTTTAGAAGACTACTGCTGTTACACCCCTCGCTCTTTATCTGTCTTGCAGGAACATCTGGTGAGGACCAAACTCCCTCCAAACCCTTCTGCTGTCTTTCAAAGCGGATCTTCGAGGGTCTTCAACATCTGACGCCTGCTGCCATTCTGCTTTGAGGAGTCGACACGGGAAATGTCCTCACTTCATTCCACAACACAAGAATCTATGCAAGGGAATGTATTGTTGGGAAGGCTGTGGAGCCACGGACTCAGCATCCCAAATGGAGATAGTTAGACAGCTCTTTCCTCCCCCCCCCCATCCCCCACACTACTTCCTGCCCCTGTTGCAATGGAAATGAACACGCATGTAATGAAGTTGATTTTTTTTTTGGATGTTTTTGCATAAACGCACAAGAAACTGGCTGCTCTGTGTGTTGGTGTGTGAATTTGTGTGTGTGCCTGCTGATTGGTCCTTTCACTGAACATAAAAAAAACAAAAAAAACAAACAGTGTGCACCAGTGATGAAGTGACCTTTACCCGCGTAGACTACTGTGTTGCCCTTTGGTGTTGCTAGAAATCTGCTTGAAAATAATTTATTTCCTCAGCATCTATTTGGTTTGTCAGTTTGGAAAAAGTATTAGTTGGTCTCAATTTTTTTGTAAATCTGTTGTTAAAGAAAAAGAGCAAATGAGTAATGTAAGATAAATGACAATAAAAGATCATTAGCTAGGTTGTTACTTTCAGATGCCTCCTCAGTTGTATTTCTTCCACCCATTGCCCTGTTAGTCATGTTTACCCTTTTCACTCTTGATTGCAATTAAGAGCCAGTTAATCTCTCTGGTGAACTGAACCCAACTTCTAATTCACAGCAAGAAAGTGAGCAGTTACACTCACTGGTCACTTTATTAGGTATAGCTTTTCAACTGCTTATTAGTTCAAATATCTAATCAGCCAATCACTTGGCAGCCACTCATTGCATATTAGTCATGCAGACATATTCAAGGTGACCTCATGAGAGCAGCTTCAAATCGAGCATCAGAATAAGGAAGAAAGGTACTTAAAATTAGTGATGCTGCTGGTGCCAGAAAGGCTGGCAAGAGTATTTTTAGACACTGCCGATCTGAAATTTTCCCACACAACCATCTCTGGGGTTTATAGAGCCTGGACCAAAAAAGAAAAAACATGCAGTGAGCTGTAGTTCTCTGGATGAGAATACCTTCTTGATGTCAAAGGTCAGAAGAAAAACGCAAGACTGCTTGAAGCAGCCACTACAACTAGGGTATGCAGAAGAGCATCTCCTAATGTACAACTCATCCAACTCTGGAGTAGATGGGCGGCAGCAGCAGAAGACCACACCGAGTGTCACTTGTGTCAGCAAAGAATAGAAAACTGAAGTTACAGATCACGTGGGCTCAACAAAGTTTGACATTCAACGAGGAAGTTCACTGTACTCAATGACCTCCACAGTCACCACATCTCAAACCAATAGAGCAGCTCTGACATGTGGTGGAACAGGAGATTCACATCATGGATGAACAGCCGACAAACCCGCAGTAACTATGTGATGCTGTCGTGTCAATATGGCCCAAAATCTCAGAGGAATGTTTCCAGCACCTCGTTGAAAAAGTTGGTAAAACCCAGAATGAACCTAATAAAGTGGCTTTTAAGAGTGTATATAAAAAGAGTCAAATCAGTCCTTTAAAATAATATTATTGTGGACAGTCCAGACAAACACTGAGCATATTTGCATTAGTCGCACTAATAACCATTTAAAAACTTGCACAGGTGTGTAATTTGAGAAACTAGCTGTTTACTTGATAAGTAGCCTGTAACAGGCACCTGCGTCACTAACCTGGGTTCAGCACACTGTTCATGTATGATTGCATTTATCAAAAACATAAAAAAGACAAGAAAAATAAATAAAGACGAGCCAGGTTTGCAAGAATTGTTTTTAAAATTCATTACAAGAATATTGATTATATTTTTGGTTTGCACTGAAATTGAAAATACAATGTTTAGGTGTCTTCTACACTAATACGATTTGGTTTAACAGGCATCAGAGTCACTCAGCCCGACACACATCCACTCATTCTCACACATGAACGTAATACAAAGCAGCACATTAAACAGAAACAACAGCACAACACGCACACAGACACACACATCAACTTCACTGACCTCTGTGGGGACTACAGCAAACACATCCAAACGCACACACTCACTACTGTCGGGGTGTAATTGATCGCAGGTGCTGAGATTTGATAGAAAAATAAACAGTGTCTGAAAACACCATACTTCATATACTGGTCATATACACTATACATTACATGATAAGATACAACACAGCTGTTACACACAATGCTTAAAAACACTTCAGCGTGCTGCCAGGGCTGGGTTCATGAACAGAAGAGTTTCTCTAAATCACAATGATTCTCACACTACACCGTCTCCTGCATCATATTAGTTCATCGGTGTCTCTGTGGCATAATCCACCTTTAATTTCAGACTATAAAAGATGAATCTATTAGCCCATCTGAAGGGCCTTCGAAAACACTTCCTGCGTGCTTGTTTGTCTTGCAAGGCTCGACGTTACCTCTGCCAGGCAACCGTGAAACACATCAAAAGCTGAATGCTGGTTGCCATGCCACTTTCAGCAGAAATGCTGTGTATGCTCTGCCCAAATGATAGAAAAATACTCAGTGTGTTTCCGAACAGCTAAATTTGTGGTTCACCTGAGCTAAAAGACTCAGCCAGTTCCAAAAATTCAGTGATTGTGATGGCGAGATGCAGTACACTGGAGATGGGACAGCTGTCTGATCTTATTATTTAACCCTGCAAGTCACTCAGGCTTCATTTTCCCAGTGACTAGCTAGCTGTCTGGCAGAAAACACTTCATAATTAAAATAATCTTTTCTTGAGGTAAGCAAGAGCAAAATCACTTCTCTAAATCCAATAACACGAGCCCCACGAGGCTTCAATGCACCGGCACTAAGATGTTACAGAGTATTAGAAACATTTGTTACTTTGCTGCTACGCAGCTGCTCGAGCAGCAAACTGAGCCCTTCAATGGTCAACTTAATGAATACAGTACATTATTACTGCTGTGCAACCTGAGCCAACGGGACCGAGTGTGATCACGAACACGGTCGATTTGTCTCATTGTCAGTAACCAGTCGATGTCAAGTAGAGGAGGCCTCAGTTGTCCTTAGCCAGGTAACCCATGTGTGTATTAGTGAGGAAGTCGCAGGTGGGGATGCTGCTGACAGCCTGGTGGATGTTCATGGCTGTGATCTCTCTTGGTGCCCTGCAAACACAAATGCAACCAAGAAATGACTTCAAGAGGAACAGAAACACCACCCTGAGGTATCTTTCAGTTTGGGACAGCCTTTGGTTTGTGGCGTTTAGTGAGCATGCAGACATGTTTTCATTTTAAAATGTATCGCCCTCTGATAAAAGGTGACTCACAGTTTTGTTTTTTTAATGAAAAAACAGAGCATCCATCCACTCTAGCACCATCTAACACACAGTTTTAGCTATTTTTGTGATAAAGGGTGAAAAAAAAGATACAAGCTACCACCAGGCTTTTATATTAACATTTGTTTAGAAAACATCAAAAGAAAAAAAAAGTTGTTTTTTTTACTTCACTCTTTGTTTTTTATTTTAACTCAGTTGGCTGCAAAAGGCCCAAATATAAAAAATAAAGTGAAAACTGGAGCTTTAAGGCAGGTCGTATGCTAGAGAGGAAAGAGGAAAAAAAGGCTGACCTGTTTGGAGGGGATTTGGCGTAGGCCCCAGCCAGCGCTTCTCTCAGGATGTCACTTGCAAACTGTTCTGTAGCCTACAGCGTACAGGCACAAACACACACACACAATGTGATTAAGTGAAACAAGCATTCAGGATTCATATTCAGACTGTTTGTCAAGTGTTTCTTGACATTTTTCATGAGTTACTGTTTTGTGTACAGTGACCAACCTTTAGAATCATGGCTTCGATTACTGGAGCGAACACATTCTTCTCCACCTCCACCGGCTGGAAGGTTACCCCGATCTGAAAGAGGCAGTGTTCATCTTATAAAAAAAGGGGGAAAGTGGGGTGCTCTCCTGTTAGCTGCTAAAAGCTGGAGAGGAATCAGAAATCACTGATTGAATTTTTTCACTTTTTCCACATTTCTTAGGGAAAAAACAAAACCAAACCCAGAGAGAGTCCCAACCTGCTGAGCTGCTTCACTGACAAACTGATCGGACAGGCTGGCGCCCAGGAAGAATTTGGGCTCCGGGTCAGCCTCCTGTTCCTCCTCTTTGACCTTTAGCTTGTGGCAGGGAGGAGTCACCGTGATGATGTCGACTATTTCGTCATCCGCCTCCTCTGGCTCAGTCTTGAGCAGAGCTTGCATCTGCTCAAGACGCAGCACCAGCTCCTCGCTGCTACTCAGGGTCGACGGGCACTCTGCGGGAACATTTACACGTACCCTTCATTTAACACATCATTTCACAAGCCGCAGCATCAGCAGAAACGCCGACTGCTTCGGTGCATCTCTCAGGTTACAGATTCTTGATACGCGGCTGTGTGGTTTAAAGCAAAACTTAGACATGTGAAGGAGGGTTTTTGTGAGATCTTTGCTCATTTTAGCAGTTCAACAACGCAACAATTACAAATGAAGACGTTTGCACAGACAGAGACAAGTAGAACACAAACACCGATTATCATGTTGTTTGGCTCAGTGAGCTAAACGGCCTCGCCACCCATCCTTTAGAGACAAAAAGATGGAATTAATAAGAGTTCCCAGCAAATTAAACAATGCGACTGAACAAAAGCACTGAGGCTGAACACTGGCCGCCCTCGCACACAACTGGTCTGCAGACGCATTACTGGATCCACTGGTAGGTGCAGAAACAGTACACCCACACATGCAACACTGAGGCGAAAATATTGATCCGCTTGGAGCTTTAACAAGACCGAGTGAAACGATCTTCCTGTAGAAGATGTAGACCAAGTCCACACAGGCACAAACTCACCAGGCTCATTATCGATTTGAGTGAGAATGTCCTCGATGGACTCGTCATCGTTCTTGGGTTGTGGGGGTTCGGGGTCAGGCGGCGTGTAACCCCTCTGTCGACACCACTGAACCACCTCTCTGGTCTTTGGCGGGGTGAGGGCCTGGAGACGGGGCGAGCGATCCAACACGTCCTGGACGACCCGCTTCACCGCTACGGCTCGCTGAAGCTGCACACAGGCCAAAACCAGAGAGATGATGAGAGAGAATAGAAATCAATCAATCACAAGCTGTACAGCCACAAACAGGTCATGTTGCTGCACACACACAGCTGGGGTGACTAAGAGTTTTGACTGTGTGATGGCACACATATACTTTATATTCCTTATCCTAATAAACATACAGGCAAGTGCCCTTTTGGTTCCTTTCAGCCTACTGCATCCAAAAAACGCTTATAAAGCAGTGTGAACAAATGCAATTAGCATGCTTTTTGCTCGATGCTCCGGTGGGATGAGTAATAGACATTGATCGTGCCAGCTCACTGTTCTGATGCCTTAATGAAGCAGCAGGCTAGCGGGAAGTCTAACACGGGGAAGCTTATTAATCCTTAAACTGGGCAAAGAAATGACTTTCTGAGCGTCTTTTGAAATCTGATGTTATTATTTTATTCTATTGAGGTCTTTCCCACATGTAAAACGCAAGTGGCATTAACTTGGCTGCCATTCTGGGCATGTGACACTGTAGGATCAAGTGAATAAGGCACGAGTCAACGCTCCAGTTGCAGGGAAAGTGACTGCTAAAACCCCGATCAGGCAGGTCTACAGACCCCTGGCAACCACCTGTTGCTAGGATGAAAAGGTGTATTCCCAACCAGCTGGTTAAAAACCTCCTTGTGATTGCTTTGGTTGCCAACATATTGTTGAATAGAACATCTACCTTGACGTAGATGTTACTGAGACTCAAACTTGCCAGGGATTTTTAGTAGAGACATCAATGATATCAATTTGAAACTTCAACATCGCTCTGTTCTCGAGTTATTGCATTCACAACGTAAGCGTCCATGTTGCCTGACTGGCTGGCAGGGTGACGGCAATACCCACCAACCGTTTAAGGGTGATGGGGTAAAAACTACAGGCAACTGTGGCAATCTGCTACCTATGAATACATGTTTTCCTAGCAACAGGTGATTAGATCACAACCAATATAGTGGACGAATCTTGAGTAACGTGTGTAGATGCAGTTCGTTTTCCTCCCGTCCTGATGAACACTGAAATTAAAGTTATGGCTCTCGTTCCTTTCATTTTGCCAGATGGTTAGTCATGCTGGGCCTGGAAGTCCCTTGAAGTGTTACCAGATTGTTGCTGAGGTGGGATGATGTGCATATAGGATTTTCATTTCATTAGCAAACACAAAGATTTGCTGTGCAGAATCAGTTTTTCTCCAGCCCGTAGACACCACTTAATCGTTCCCTGTCCTCATAATGTGTAATGATGTGTGATGAGTCCCCTGTCCTCTGTGTAAATTAGTGACCTGTAGATATAAATAACTATGCCTTGGCTTGTCTGGGATCCTTTTTTATAGCCATAGAAAAAGAGAACAGACTGCTACAATATGGGTTGGCCTGTATGAGCTACTGATGAAGATATGACAGGAGACAAGAGGCAGCGATATATATGTGACCTAACAGAAAGACATGAGGCAAGCAGAAAACTCTCTGAGTCGGGATGCTGCATGAAGAGAGATTACACAGGCACCAAAACTGCAGACACTGCAAATTATCACTCACAGACGCCCTCAAGCTGGAACCTGGAGAGCAAACGCTAGTAAGTGAGTGCTGTCACCCCAGATGGGATTAAATAAAACTTTCATCTGAGGAAATCCATACAGAGAAAAGAAAAAAGCCTGCGTTCTTTATTTGAAAGACAGCTTGAAAGCTTAAAAAAAAAGAGAGAGAAAAACTTTAACACATTTGCATAATTTCCAGAAAAAAGCCTGAATATACTCCAAGCCTGCACAGCTCCAAAAACAAAACATGTACATCTCTGCTGGTTCATCAGCACTTTGACTCTAATGAGGCTTTCTGATTGAAAGCCCAGATACTGCACTTCTGTGAATTTAAATTTTTATCATCAAAAGCAAACACAAAACAAAAGGTCACCTCTGATGCTCTGCGCTTGCCAATATTCCAGGAATAATACTGTTCTGACGACGAGGCACAAAACGGATGTGAGTCTTCGGCTATAGAAAGAAACAGAAATACACCAGTGTGTCAAATTTTTAGACAGCTTTTCCTTTTTTGATGTAAACTTTTCCTTTACATACATCAAATGAAAGGCGAGCTCACTTACTCTTATCTGGCACAATTAGAGGGAATTTCTTCACCACAGCTGTCAGCAGCTGCATCATGGTTTCTATATGCTCAGTGCTGAGGAGAAGACAATCACAGCTGTCAGGTGCCAAGAAGCTTTCATGTATACACTCACTGTATGTGATTGTAACAGGTCCCTGCCCTTACTTGATGAGGTCGTGCAATGAGTTTTCTGCCCCTTGTTCCTGTTTGACTGTGGTAGCTGCAGAGGCAACGTGGACAGAAGAAGCGGGGGCAGGAATAGTCACCGGGGGTGATGGACCAGCTGTGACAGCTGTGCCAGCACCTGGCTCCGTCTTCACTGTGGAAGAAAGCAAGTGTTAGAGACGGCTGCTTTATTAGTATGCATACTATATATTTTAAATTGGGAGATAAAAGAAAATGATGAGACTACAGGGATGGGATCTGAGTTTATTAGTTACAGCCTAATGTGCTTCTAAGCAAAATAAATAATTTTATATGCAAAGAAAGAGGAGTTTGGGAGTACAGTGGAAAAGAAGAGGAGAGCGGGTGGAGTGAGGATGGACCCCTCACCTTGTACCAGAGGCAGGGCAAGGGAGGGGGAGGCCTGGCTGGCAGGACTTGGGGAGGCTCCAGCTCCAGGTGCTCCAGGGGTGGTGGAAGAGGAGGAGGAGGAGGAAGGAGTACTGGAGACTGGGCCCTTTGACACGACTACAAACAGAGTAAAACACACAGGAATGGATTGTGGGCCATTAGGTACACGGGCTTAACGAGTGGATGAAAAAATGAGAGGGTAGGATGACAGGTCTTCCAGAAGCTGCACTTAGGAAAACTGTGAAATAATGAAAATCTGTTTTCCTGCGTGTTGTAAATAAATCATTCTGCCATCTTTAAACGAAGGAACATAAACTCAGTTTAGAGCGTAAAGTAACTGTTCTCACACTGTAAATCATATGAGGAAAAACATTTTGCATATTTTTTGTATATTTTAAGATTTACCCTCAGACACTTATTAAAAATAAGTGAGACTCCAACAAAGCAACCTTTGTTTGTGCAGTATCTTGTGTTATCATGGAGGACCCAGTTTATTAATCTAGAATTCACTGTTTTGTTGTGGGTTTATTTCACCTTTCCCCACAGGCATGAAGATGGTCTGCAGTCCGCCGGACCCACTTCCAACTCCCAGCTGCTTGAGCTGGTTGGCAGGAATGGTTAAGACAGTCTGCTGGGAGCTGGAACCTCCAGAATGGATCTTCAGCATACCTTTACAAAACAAAAACATAGGTGCTCTGTTTATTCGAGTAATGCATTAACATTTAACCTGACAGTTAATGCAGAAACAGGCTTATTTCTGCCTACCCGAGAGAGCAGCACCAGTTTTTCCTCCGGCGGCTGCCACTCCACTGACTAACGAAGTTGCAGAAACCAGGGATGCGCCGCTGCTGCTGATTTTGGGCACACCCACAACAGTACCCACACCTTTGGACATGCTGATGACAGGCATATTGGTGATCCCCTTTGCACCTGTTACTACAGCACCAGCTGAACCTCCAGCAGTCTTTGCGATGGCAGCAGGGTTTCCAGCACCCTTCACCAAGGAGGCCACTGCTGCCTTCGACAAGCTGCTGCCCCCACCAGCGGCGCTGGTGTTCTTTGCTGCGTTGATTACTGCTGCTTGGTTGGCTGCCATCAGGAGTGAGTGATGCTGAGAAGCAGACTTCCCACCATCGAGGGCCTGCATAGACACACGGAAACACACGTGTCAAGCAGGAAATAAGCAAACACAGACTCTTTTATGTCCTTTAACGTTTCTGATAATGAGCTAACCAAAGTGAGCAAAAGCTCAAGTGTCCAACCTGTTCTCACAATGGATGGCAGACCATGGTTTCATTAAACAACACACTTATTTACAAATCCCTTCTTTCAAAATAGCTAATAAAGTGAGGTATAAAAACATATACAGCAGCATTTCACCTTATCTGGAGCTGCACAACAGCGAACGTGTTCATAAATATGAAAAATATCACAGACCAAGTCCATTTGCAAAAACACTGTAGTGTATATGTGAGAGAAGATTGCTGTGGCTGTGCCTGGAGGAGAGTTGGTGTATTCTTTTTTCTGCTGATGTTTGTTTTCTATTGCCACGCAGCTCTCAGAATGAGCTGTGCTGATCAGGTCACTGGTTTTATGGAATCTCAGAAACAAAAGAGTCCATTTTTCCTCACAGAGAGTCCTCAGAAAGAGAAGTTCCCCCTCTTTGGCTTGTTTGTTGGATCTCCGAGTAAATCTTTTTATGTGTTGCAATTTCTCTGTTTTATGATGCCTAGCTACTGACTCTAAAGATGTAATCATCCTAACTCAGACCGATGCTTATGAATATACACAGCAGCGTGCCTACACATGCGAGCCACTGCACTCAGGCTGGATCATTTGTTTTCTGTGTATCTCTACTGCCTTTTTTTCCCCAATTCCACTTATACAAAAATGTGTTATTTCTTGCAAAATCAGGGTGCTTCTAGTATCTATAATACCAGATTTAAAGATGAGCATAAAAGCTTTAGCTCCCCTATTGAATTGAAAAATTTTAATTCCTCCATGGATTTTAATTCCATAGGGGAATTAAATTTTCCTAAATGCTTTTTGGACAGAGCAAGGTTTCCTTTAGAACGCATCAATTATTTCTATTTGCTCTGAATAGCAGAAATACCAGGATCAATATTAACACCCCCCAAAAACTGATCTTTTAAATTGAGCCAAACCACAAATGTGCAGTGAGGTGCTTTAATGCTCAAAGCTTGTAAAAGCAAGTTAAAAATTAGGACTTTCTTCCAGTTTACACACAATATAAAAACTTAAGCAAGAGTTTGAGCTTCACCTGAGAAAGCATCATGCCAAAAAACAACAAAAAACCCCAAAAGAAATCAGTTTAGACTTGCAAAAAAGAATTACTGGTGCTCACAAGGCAAGAGATGGAGAAGTATCATCAGTAAATTCAGAGAGCCTCACAGTACAGAACAAGCCTGGCAGAGGTAGGACACTAGTGAGAGCTGCCAGGACACTAGTGAATGACTTCGCCAAGTCGTGAATTGTGGGACAATCATCAGAACCCTGCACAGGAATGGACTGCGAGTTTGCAGACCAAGAAAAATACTAGAAGCCACCAGTGCTAAACCTCAGTCTCCCAGCAGATAAGAACTATTGCTGGTATAAGTTTGAAAATCTTAGCTGTCACCTGCCTCGAATTACTGTGTTTACAAGATTTTCAGAAACCTTGAAGTCAAAATCAACATTTTTCAAACTCGTCAGACTTTTAGCAGATGGATCAATGGTATTAATTTGAAAATCCTATGTTCCCTCATTCTCAAATTATCGTGTTCACAAAGATGGTTGTTCATGCCACCGCTCGCCTGCCCACTCCAATGCGTGGGGCTAACTGAAGACCAAGCAGACCACCAAATCTGGAGGATCTTGAGAGATTCATCAAAGAGGAATGGGCTGGGATTGCTCAGGAGGACTTGAGTTTGAATTTCAAAGCTAAAACAAGTGACTGCAGGCTGTTATCCAGTCACAACTGACCATTAGCATCAGTGTGGCTGAGAATTTTGACCCTGGTAATTTTTAATTTTCGGTGAAATAATTTTCTTTCTGTGCACAAAATAAAATAATGTAAGCATCCAAAAAATAAAACTAGGATGTTAAAAATTCCTTCCAGCTGTGTTAGAAAAATAAATACATTTTCAAAGGGAGGCTAATAATTGTGTCCTCATCTGTACGTGGGTATGAAATCCAGCGTAATTAAAAACAGCATAACTAGCTTGCAACCATAAAAGAAATGCTTACAGCTCTTTGGTTTAATGTGACTCTTACATAGGGACATCTGCCATGCAGAATAAAAGGGATGTAAATAAAAACTGTGAAACTCGCCTGTTGTTGGCTCGCACTGCTGACAGAGCCAGGCGTGGAGCTAGCAGCGGTGATGACACCACCCGTCATCCTTAACGTGGTGGTGCCCGGCTTGGACAAGTGGCCTGCTCCCGCTGCCGTTACTGTTTTAACTGAGCCGTCAGGCAACTTCACCTGTGCACCCTGGGAGCTGCCCACCACCTGTCAATTAGAGGACGAGCAATTACCCACTTAGAACATCAGCAGCAGCAGCCCACGTGCAGCATGCTGAAGTTGTCAAGGAGGCATGAGGTGAAAACTCACAATCTATCAAAAGAAAAAAAGATTTAAACTCTGACAAACATACACACATAGACTTTTTTCTTTATTTCCACAGTAGCCATGTTGCCAGTAAATAGTAAGGAATCACTTTTACATTTGTTACCAATGATATTATTGAGTTTTGCACTGTTCAGGAGCAGCACACCAATGTAATACAACAATGTAATTATTGTATTTATAGACCATTTCATATGAAAATGATAATGGAAGCCATTTTTTAAATCAGAAAAAAACCCTGTAAAATAACTAACACTACACCAGTCTGACTAAAACTCTGAAGTCAGTTTTCACTTGGGTAAACACTAAGAAATGAAACTGCTATGATAATGTTATATAAAGTGAGACTGATTAAAATGCATGAGGGGACTTGTCCACCTCCAGCTCAGCAGCACATGGGAGAATCAGGTGCTTGCACCAGCAGCACCCTGGACAGGTCTTTCACTGTTGCAGCTCATTTAAATTGTGAGTGGAACCAATGGAAAACTAACTACACTCATATGTAGTGTTTGAGTGCCATCTTTGAATAATATTGTTTTTTGTTTTCCAATCTGTGTTTCAGAGTTAATATGTAATACCAGATCTAATAACCATGAACAGCATAAAACATAGATGTGGCTTCGCAGTTGGAAAAATTAAGCCAGTGAGGAAGTACATTCAACCTGCAGTGTATCTAAAAGCCACCAGATGGCGATAGCTGTGGTTGCAGAAACACCTCTGGAGCTATAGAAGTCTATGGGAAAGCCTTCTGTCTTGACCTCTAACCACTTTCTTGATGAGTTTATGGACTCAGTTACAGTTTACAATGAATAAAAAAAGTCTTGGTCAAACTATGTTTTGAAAAAGAGCATTATTTTTTTAGGTATGTTCATTGGCTTATGACTTCAATTGGACCTGCCCCTCCTCATCACTTCATTTTTTTTAAACCAAGATGAAACCAAGTGAAAATGCTGATCTTTTTTCTTCCAAACAAAACTTCAAAAACCAGAGGATGACCACTTGGTAGCTACATCCACCGTTTATACTGTTTCTTGTTGGATCTGTGTTGGATCGATGTCTGGAGATGTTATATAAACTTTAACTTAAAATTAAAATTAAGATGGCGCAATACCTTAAACAGAAAAAAGTCTGTGTCAAGCACACATTATGTTTTCTCTTAAGCACCTTAAAATCAGCCTAGGATAATAACCACATATGTCATTGGTGATTAATTTACATTGATTAAAGAGGGCGACACGATCTGTACAGATGGTCCCTGTTGGTATTTAAGAAAATTGTAAAAAGCTTGATAACATTTTCATTTAATTAATTTTCAAAAATATAAAATATAATTTAAATAAATATCAATTTTCAAAACACAGCCAACACAGACACAGATTTTAAAAAAGACGTCACATTAAAACAAACTGGCACGTGGATAAAATAGTTTAACTCTAGTCCAAACAATAAAAAAAATAGTAAATAGTACGGCTGACAACAATGTTACATAAGTTGTTATTTTGAGCCTAACGCTCTCACACAAGACTAAATATGGTAACAAATAGATCTGGTTGAATGGTCACTTCAAAAATTGTCTGACAGTGTTTTAAAGATTAAACTCCAATAAAACTGCAAATTTTATTGCCAGTAAGAATGTGCCATGAGCCCGGGGCCAGTGTGCATCTATCACACGTTGGTTTTACATCTTTAGACAGTTTAGAAAGTTTTACTTTGGAGAATTAAGGCGATGCAACGACTTAAACTGAGTCTAGCACAAATTAGACTAATGTAATGCTGAAGTAATACGTGGAGAGACATGATCCGCACATAGCTTGCAGCCTGTATAACGTTACTTAGGTGGTCAAATTCGTTTGTGGAGTGTGGCCAATGTTAGCAGAGCTAGCAACAACAGCCTTCTTATCCTGTACAAAGATGTGGTTATCCTGGCCGAGTCCTGTTATGCCAGTTTATTCTGACACAGGCTTCATATAACCGTCTATTTTATAGAACTACTGCAGTCCTGCTGGATAACACCTTGCTTGATAACTACAATTACATGGTGTTGTACATTTATAAAACTGAAAAAGAAATTTAGCTGAGTGGGCCATATTTCTGTTGCAAGGGCAGCATTGTTTAAACGCTGAGTATGCAGTGACATTTCTAGTAACAATTATACTTCTATAATACACTATCGTGAAATGAGCATGCCCCTCTAACAATGTGCAAAATACAACTTTCAGTGTGTGGATGACAGACCGTGAACTGTGTTATGAAATTATATTCCCAGCACAACACTAATCCATATACTTCCAAATGAAAAAGAAAAGACCTCTGAAGATATTTCATTGTCAAAGAAAATACAAAAGCATTTCCACCACAAAATCTGAGATTTGGCAGGACAGTCATAATTTAGTGGTCAAAAGAGGGAGGCAATCAGTGAAGTAACATACAGCAATGCGTAAAAATAAAGAAGAGAAGAAGAATGAATATTTCATTAAGAATATTAAAGAGGAAAATGACTGCAGAGCAGGAACAAAAGAGCTGGCAAACCCCACACGAGTCCTACTATCACAGAACTGGAAGACCTTTGCTGATAATTACCCAAAAGACAAGCCTGTGTCGAAATCAGACTGTCAAAGAAACAACTAAGAAACACAGAAGCAGTAGTAACTACAGCAGCATTTGTGTTACACACTGAACAGCTTACAGTAAACTCGCCACACTGACCTGAGCCAAGATGGCTGCCTTCTGTCCGGCTGTCACTCTAATAGCCTGCTGGCTAGCAGTTGCAGGAGATGATGCAGCATGACCTGCCGAACCGGAACTCCCCTGCTTCCCCGAACCTTGTGCGGGCTGACCGACCAGAAACGTACCCTGAGAAAACAGAACAAGAATGACTAAAGTGCAGCTCTAATGACACACAGTCAGGTCCAAGAGTTTTTGGACAATGATTTTTGTTTAATTTTGCCTCTGTACGCCAGCACTGTGGATTTTAAATCAGTGTGTGACTGTACAGATTATCAGATTTAATTCAAGGAGCTTAAAAGTCCCGCTTTAACTGTTTAGGATTTACAGGCATTTTTATACAAAGTGCACCACATTCAAATGCTGAAAATTAAAATATGTTCCAGTGTAATGCTTGTTTTCAATGACTGGATGACATTTTTTGCAGTCAGAAGTCTAGAACCCCTGGACATTTACTGCAGCCACCTTCAGCTGCTGCTTGTTTCACGGTCTTTTTACCTTTAGTTTTAAATTAAATAACTGAAAAGCTTGTTCTATAAATAATAAATATTTATTCTTCGTTGCCTTGAGATACTTTTAGGTTGCTTTTGCAGTATGCTTTAGGTCATTATCCATTTTCTCTGTGGAGCACCGGCCATCTGTTTTGCAAATTCCTCTATTTTTTTACTTACTACCCATGAGTCTGGTTCACATTGGTCTCAAGTTTTCCCCCCAGAAGTAGGCGGGCTCTTTCAGGTGTTTTCTGACACAGTCCAATACAATTTCATTGCCTGGACTCAACTCCACAAATTTTATATGTTTAATTCATCATGAAATAACTAAGGACATTAACTAGGCATCATCTGGCCATAAAACTATCTGTTAGCCTCTCTCTCTGTACCTCTGTATTTGAACCATGACACCAAGAGAAATTCCTTGTTTGTGTACAAACTTTGCAGTAAACGTGATGCTGATTCTGTCAGTCCAGTTACTTTTGAGCACCTTTTTAGTGGTGAACGGCTGTAATTCTTTGACAGTTCATGCATATACGGCAAAACATAATGCAAGAGCAACTCAAGAATTTCTCGAGGCAAAGACCGGGGATATTCTTCAGTAAACAGGCCAGTCACCTATTTCAAACCAACAGAGCCAACCAACAAAGTGTTCAGTTACTGGATACAAACAGGCACACAAAATCAGTCACTACAGTGGTGTAACTACTAAAAACAAAATTTGTTTTTGTCTAAAATCTTACAGACTTATTGTATTCAAAGGCCATAAAAACTGGTTTCAGGTCAGCCTAGTAAACCCACACAGGATCAGCCAGGCTTAATATATCACCAATATTAGACTTTAAATTACATACAGTACAAGGTTACATGATGTGCACAGTATGACTATTTTAAGCAGTACAATGCTTCCATTACATTTTAATTTTTTATAACATTATAGCCACGGAAAATTCAATTAGCCCTCCAGGTCAATTGATCCTCTAGGTCCTAATTAGAATGTGGGAGTGCGCCGGCTCTTTGGCTCATAAGAGAGACTGACATGAAATTTTACAGAAAAAAAGATGATCATTATTAGGAAAGCAGGACCCAGTGTCTATGTGGAAACTTGAAACCTCTGCGCGTGCGCACACACACACACACACACACACACACACACACACACACACACACACACACACACACACACACACACACACACACACATTAAGAACAGGTCAGTCAAATATGAACACTCTAATAAGCAAAGATGAGATACATACAGAGCCACAAATGATGTTGTGCCAGTGTGTGACTGCATTTGTCGTTAGTAAAGAAAAAGTGGGTCTACCCACCTGTGGGGTCTGTTTAAGGATATAAGATGTGTAGGAGAGGTTGGAAGGTAGATTGCTTGAAGAGGAAGAGGAGGAGGAGTTGTGAGAGCCCCCAGAGACCGCTGATGAGCTGTTCTGGGACTGCTGACCTAAATTACAGAAATCCACATAGATCAGTCTCATTTCATATGAAAAATCCAGAGTATCAGTGCTGCCATTTCAAAGAAGGGCAAAGGCACGATTGTGAAGCAGAGCAGGGCAGTGCAATGTTGGCTTACTGCTGTGAAAATCCAAATGTCTTTAAGCAGAAAAACAGATGACTGTAACTGACTCACTGTCCAGCAGCAGCCAATATCTGTAACTGGCACTAACATGCCTCAAGTTGTAGAGTCACTTCAGAAGTGGATTTCTTTTTCCAAACTTTATGACGAGCTGGAAGCCAAAATATTTTTTAATACAGATGTCTACAACTTGGAGGCATGGATGAAAATGTCGCAGTGAAAGGTTTTTGCCTGGGATGCTGACCCCAAATACTGAGCTGCCAACAAAATCAAGCATTGTTTTCAGTTTCTATCAACACTGTTGAGTAAGCTACCCGCTCCAGGCAAATGCCTATTTCTAACACCTAGTAATTTATGACATTATACACCTGCTAGAAAATGTTGTGCAGCTTCACATGTTGCAGGTTTTCTTGCATATTAAATACCCACATACTGTAATCCACAGAGACTGTCCTGGAAACCATATTTAAGTGGTAAAGCTATACTTTGGGATATTAAACTTAGAATAATTATTCTACATTAATTCATGAAATACACTATAATCTTGCAGGTCCTTGCAATATAAAACATGACAACGCTAACCTGCATTTTCCATTTTGCTGCTACAAAGATACACTGTCACAGAGTTCTATTAAAACATGGTGACACATCCAACAAAGATTGACTACGAGCAGTTTAAACAAACAAACCCTTTGCTTGGTCTTAATAAACATGAATAGGATTGAGAAAAGCATGTGACTAAAACACTGACACAAAAGGAGCAATACCATGTCAATGGAAACTGATATGGGTTTTTTAAACAGTGGCTGTATAAAAATATTATTTACTATTATTATTATATATTTAATAATATAGGACGCAACATGTCTCACTTCCACTGGAGGCCCGGAGGATTGCTCCCTGTGGGATGAGGAGCAGCTTTCCTTTCCCCGAGGGGTTCTTGCTGTTGGTGGTCAGGTAGAGTTTGGTACCTGGTGGCAAATTGGCCAGATTGGCTAAGTTGTTGGCTGGCAGCTGAAGTGTAGCCATCACTAGGAACAAACACAGAATAAAAGAAATAATAATGATTACTCACTCAGCTCTAAAACTGCAAACATTTTAAATAAAGAAGATGATATTAATATAGGGTAGAGACACATTGTTTCTAAATGTAATTCAACTATTAAAAAAAGGAAAAAGAAAAAACACACAACCAAAAAAAAACTAAACAAAAAACAAACAAACATTGATGACCCCATTGAAGTGTCCCCCCACCAGAGTCAAAGTTAAACCCAGAGCAGAACAGAGTGTGAATGCTTGTCTGTGTCTCTGTGTTATCCCTGTGACAGACTGCCGACCTGTCCAACTTGAATAACTCCCTTGCTCCCTATGACAGCTGAGAAAGGCTGCAGCACCCCAGTGACCCTGAACTGAATAAGCAGTTAAGAAAATGGATGAATGGATGGAGTTGGCATGTCACCAGAATCCTTTAATACCAAACTTGTCACAGTGAAAACATGACAATACTTTTCACTATTGTAGCATCATTCGTTTTTGATACAGCAGGCACTGTTATACAGAAATCAACTAGGTTACGATGTAATGTAATGTTGTGTTTGAGTGCATGGGGCAACCATTCTGTCATTCGGGGGGTATTTCATACTGTGGTTTTAAATCGGGGATCAAAGATCATGTAATTCTACCAACAGCCAGGATGGGATTTGAAATTGTAACAACAACTTGGGCTGCTATAAAATGAAACTGTGCTTTTATGTGTGTGTGCGAGTGTATTTAATCTCTGACCTCCACTCTTGCCACCTGAACCACCAGCCGCCTTGGTACCCTGGTGTCCAGAAATGCCACTGGCTCCACTGACGATGGCTTTAGCAACTCCCTGAGCCAAAACCTGCTTTCCACTCATCACCTTGGAGACAGAAGGGTTGCCCTTGGCAACCAGAATTTGTCCACTGCTGATAGCAACCTGTTTGACTGAAGACTGAAGCCCTGAGCTAACAGGAATACCCAACATCTAGAAGAAAGAGAAGAAACTATTTTTTTTAAATGACTGTGGCCGCACACATACGTACTTATCATTGCAGGTTTGCGTCTGTGCAGGTTTGTCTGGGTGACAACTGACCTTGCTACTAGTGGCCCCTGTCCCTCCACCAGTCTGTTTCTGGGCCGACATGGAGATCATGTGACCCCCCTTCACTGCGACAAACTGGTGTCCTGCTGTAGCGCTAGCTTGCTGTTGCTGACTGGTTACTGTGGAAACCATCGGCTGTTGCTGTGTTGAAACTTCCCCTGGCTCTTGCTTGATAATAACCTGCACGGGAAACATGGAGAGAGGGACTCGAAACACAACTCCGCACTGCTTTGAAACCACAGCGGGTTAATAATGCAGCTGCTATATATCAGTTACCAATTACATTGTCTGGTTAAAAGAAAACATCACATAAATGATTAATACGATGCACTCTGACTGTAAAGAAAGATCTGATTATTCTTTTTTCAGCAGGCTGCAGTGCTGCAAGAAAAGATGTTACTTAAAACAGATTTCGTAAAATCAGCATCATCATTTATTCATCGGGTCCATGTTTTGATATTCCCCATATGTCCTCATCTGGGGTGCCTTTCAGTGTGAGAGCAGATGTCTGTAGTTTACAACAGAGAAAACTAAAGAATCTGAACCAATCAGAGCTCCAATGTGATAAAACAGGAATTTTAGGCCAGATCATATTTCGCTCATTGTGGACAATAAAGGGATCATTAGCATGTGCGAGTAGGATGACATTAAAGCAAGCTAACGACACATTTTGCGTGAAAAAGAACTGTGCAATTCTCTCTGCAAAGCTCCCCCTCCCCCATCCTCAGAACTATGTCCTATTTAAATAGCTGCCAAGGCACTCACAGCTGCTGAAGATAGCACCCTGGCTTACTATTAATATCACACTGCTTTGTTAATGTTGCTTTAAACACAAATAATACAAGGACTATCTTCATAGTTAGAGGACAGGGCAGTAAAAATGGATAATGTTTGTCACGTTTAAGGTTGTAACCCAGTAAGGCTCTACCAACTCACCTTCATCCCTGAGGACAGGAAGGTGCCAGTGTGAACTTTAGGTGCTGGGGAGCGAGTGCCCTGAGTAGCAGACTGTTTAGTGGATGGGCTTCCTGTGGAATAATTAACAAACATACAAACACAATAAGTCACAGCACAGGTGAGGGTGAGGATTCACCACCCTTCCTGTCAGCTTTTCGAGAGATATCGAGGCCACTGTGGTGCCAGGTGACTGTTTCCTCTCAGGGTTGACTGACGCGCAGAGCTGAGCCCCACCAAAGTTTTGTTCCTTACTCACTGCATTAAAATCAGTTTTACTGCAGGACTGGTGAATCAGCCAAAACACCCACATCTATCTCATCCACTTTGATAAAACATAATTTAAGAACACTCTAACCTTGTTGCCGAATCTGGGTGAGCAGTGCATTTGTGAAGGAAGTGTAGGAGTAGCTGAGTGGGTGTGAGACAGCAATCTACAGGAAAGAGCTCCTAAGTGGAATATGACCTGATGCTGGTGCTGAGAGGAAGTAAACACAATGACTATCATCATGCAAGATGATTGCTTGATGATGCGCAAAATGCTCAGATGGCAATAAAACTCATCTTTTTATGGGGACTTACAAACACACATCACATAGAGAGGAAAAAACTGTTTGGAGTGCAGGGTCTTCTCGAATAGCCCCCTAATCTGGCCATGAAACACATTGACTCAGTTACCATGGTAACCTCTCCTTTAGCAACCATCCTGCTGGCTCACCACACGTCATAATTTAGGAGTGCAGGTAGGGAGAAAGAAAACAGCAAAGAGGGAATACATAATGTTAGAAAGTAGACTTTAAAGGGATTAAAGAGGGAAAAAAGTGCAAAGAGAGAAACAAAGAGAACAGAGAAGTCTTAAGGGCACTGTTCATCGTCTGTCCTGCTATAAAGCGGATTTTTCACAGCCATTTTTATATCCCATGTGGGCGGCTCAGACACCGCTTCTCAATTTTGCTCCAGGTCCACTTCCGATTTCAAGCAGCACTTTAACACCGAGTAGGAGAAGTGTACCTGTGGAGGCAGCGGATGAGGAAGCCATGCCGATAACCTGGCCCGGTTTGTCAACAATGATATAAGGATTGTTGAGCACAGAGGATGAGCTCTGCTTGCAATGGACAGGGGTGGAGGTCGTGGGTGTGCGGGGCAGCGGGGAGTGGCTGGGTGTGGAGATGGGTGACCCTGTGGGGGAGGAAGTAGGGCAGTTATTGTATGAGTAATTCTCTTGGACTTAATTTTTTATGAAACTTATTTTTTCTCATTTTTAAAAGGGGCTCTGAAATATGTTATCGAAAGATAAAATTCATGTCACATGACCTTTTTGCCACTGTTTCCATTCTCTGTGTTGTGTTTACAGTTGCCTTTACAGACATTCGAAACTATAATCAGCAGTTTTCCAAATCTGAATTAAAACATAATGGCGTTTTTCTATTTTTATGTACTTTGTTTGGCTAATGCAAGAAATATGCGCCTGTGGGAACACAAAAGAAGCTTTTGTCAACCCCTACTGAGCAGTACTGCATCTTCCTAACAATGAATGTATTCATACCAACTTCACTAAGCTGAGAATCAGTGTCAGTGCTGGGAAACAATATGTTGAAATTACAAGCAAATGGAAAAATAATGTCATCAAACTTCAATGTCAGTGAGGCGTTTGCTGTCAACACTTCTTAGTGATTTACAGATTTCACCTCAACAAAACCTGAAATAAAGAAGTTATAATCACAGGGCATCTTTATTGTGTAAACTTAGACCATCTTATTTATGATGAATTGGATTCTTTAGAAACAATATGACAATTTTACAAGGACAGTGGGTGGAGACACGTACCTGAAACTATTTTACAGCTCATTGTGATTGGTTGGAATGATTTCCCAGGAGACTCAGCAGGACTGGGTGGTTGTCCTTGGGGAACAATCTTGCAGCTTGCTGTGATAGGCTGGAAGGCAGAGTTGCCATGGGAACCCAGAGTGACTCTGTCACCGGCCTTGGGCCGTGTTGGAGTGTGTTCACCAGCAGCAAGGCCTGCGCTATGAACACCTGCAGGCCTCCCCGACTCTGTCTTTATGAAAACTGCAGATGGAAGAACAATTTTTATTGAACATCATCTGGTTTTGATAATAAGCTGACATAAAATGATTGTAAGGCCAAGAAACCACTGAAAACTGGTTGATTCTGGTTTAGTTTTATGGAGAGAAAATAAACAATCCTACTTTTCTGTTAAGCAGTCCAGTATATACACACCCTCAGGTACATGATCCCTATTAAAAATAATCTGCTGGTGTACCTTTGTCTACACTGGAGTCATGTGACACAGGAGAACTACAGCGTCCATAAGTCTGGGCCAGAGAGGCAGTCAAAGTGGGGCTGGCTGCTCTGTGAGTCACCTTGGAGGAAGAAGGCTGAGGGATGTAGTCTTCCCCAAGAGAATCCCTGTGAAGCTCCACATCAACCACCTGGAACAAATATAAATCAACGTCAGAGTGAAGCTCTGAAGGGAAAAAAAGTCATAGCAGGAAACAAAGTGAACATTTCTAACTTACTGTTTCTACCCCGAGCGTCTGCAGTCCAGTGTATGTTCGGTCGAGCTGTAGGAAAACAGAAGAAAGGATATAGACAGCAAAGTTATGCAGCAGAGTTACTGAACTGTATAAACACATTTTAGTGCAATTTACTATGATTACTTATTTGTTTAAGAAATGTCAACATCTAATTACCCTGAAATCAAACTGGACTATATCACTATGCATTTCTAAAAGCAATGAAAGTTCTTTAGTTTAAAAAGGCGAACGTGATTGTAATGCAGACTGAAAAAAAGATACTAGACAGGTGCTTTTCAGTGGGGCAAAAAAAGCAAGCCATAACAGGAGAAAACTTGCTGAAACACTCAGCTATTAAGATGAAAAAATATTTAATAAAACTGGTAGAAGCTCAGCAAATAAAACCCGTTGACCCAGTTAACGTTTTAATTGATGTATTCAAGGGGTTTATCAAAAGACTTGATTGAACTGTTTAGGAAGTCCAAGGCCTTTACTGCACAAACCTTCAGCTGCTGCTTGTTTGTGGGTCTCTCTGCCTTCAGTTTTGTATTTAATAACTGTAAATTAAGCATCGTTGGGTTGAGATCAAGTGACCAACTTGGCCATTAAAAGTAATACGTTTTCTTTGCCTTGAGAAACTTGCGCTGCTTGCTCTTTTGGGTCATTATCTATTTACTCTGCAAAATGCTGTCTGGTGAGTTCTGCAGTATTTGTCTGAATGTGAGCAGAGAGCACAGCCCTGCACACAGAATGCATCCTGTTACTTCTATCAGCAGGTAATTTGGTATGCTTCAGATCATGAGTTGTTGCTCTCCTTCTCCATATTTTTCATTTCATCCACAGAACTGTTTACAGAACAGTGCAGGCTCTTTGAATTTTTTTCTAGCGGAGTCTACTCTGCACTTCTTGTTCCTGAGTATAACAACTGGTTTGCAGCTTGTTGTAAACCCTACATGCATGTCTTGATTTTAGATGCTGAAAATGATACACCTACCTCCTCAAGAGTTTTACTTTCTTATGTTATATTGTTATCATGTAACAATGATGTCAACATGCAAATCAGTTCACCACCTTTAAATTATAGATTTGGGGATTTTTGCCATCTTTCTGATTGGTTTGTTTTATTGTTGCTTTCTGCTGCTCGTCAGTCAGTTGTCCAGTTCTTTCAGAGTCTTCCTCTTTTTGAGGGACTGTGGACAAAAATGACTATTTCCTAAACTGCTAATGCAATATCTTTGGAAATCCCCTTGAGTTAAAACTGATAGTCTGCACTTCAATCACACACTGACTGAATTTAAATACACTGTGGTGGTGTCCAGAGGCAAAATCTGCAAATATTGTGTATTTGTCAAAAAATAAAATACTGACGTGAATGTATGTAATCCTTTTAAGTTTCCTGCCTAAATCCTGTACACTTTACACATATGTGAAATTCAGCAGTAGAAGTCAGACCCACTGGCTTGTCTACAATAGGCTCTGAAAATTGGCACAAGGAAAGACAAAGAGTCCTCATCTAACGAGAAAAGTAAAGTGAATGATGATGTGGTCTGTAAAGTATTCTGACCTTTAGCTGGTGGATGATGTCAATACGTTTGTTGCGAGGGTCTTTAAAATGGATCTGGATCCTCACAGGAAACTCACCCCAACCGCGGCGCGTTAAATGAAAGGGAGGCTCACTGAGAACAGACACATTTGAACTGGATTTTGCAACACTGTTAAAATTCAAATATAAGTCAGGATGAAAAAAATATATAGTAAAGATGCATCACTATGCCTTTATTTAAAAACTAATCTGTTTTCTAGCCTGGACCGAGTTAAGAATCTCCTAAAAATCAATGACTTGAAAAACTCACATGTTCTCCTCCTTTGAAGCTTGACATTCTCATCCCAACATAACAGACATTGATCTGACTGCAAGGGCATGTGCATGTGCCTGCGTATCATGTGTGTATTCAAGCGCAACCTATAAGTGAAGCAGGTGTTTTTTTTCCACTTCACTTCATCCCTTCATCTACAGTCAGGCTGTGCTGGGAGTCAGCAGAGAGCATCAGCGTAGGGCTCACTGGGAGTGAAGGTTTGAGTTACGTGGGGGGAGCTTGTGAGCTGCTGCAACAGCAACGTGAGCACTTTGTCAGTTCAAACAGCTGGGAAGCTACAGCTGAGGATAAGGACTGCTGACTGATGAGAGAGATCATTTATTCAGAAGCTGCAGGCAACCTTAAATCCTGAGCCATTTTTAGAGGGTAATGCCAACAATTAGACATTTGAAGTGCATATTTCAAGGCTACCTAACCTCTGTTGCTTGTGAATGATTGCTAAATTAAGTGTGTGATGCTCATCTATACACCTAACTGCTTTAGGCTAAGGCAAGTCTGGACCACTTAGGTGTGCCTGCTATTAGTCTTGTTGACGTTGAGTTCTGGCTGACTCGCTGTGCAGCAAATGACGTTGCCTAATGATGTGTGTACAATCTGCATAACAAATTTGTCATCTTTTAATTTTCTTAAAAGCTGTAAGATTTTGCTGAAGTGATTACTGCTTGGTAAGACAAATATTGATTTTCTACAAAGCGATGAGACTGATGGGGGTTGAATGCGCTGCATCATCAAACCTACACGAGGGGGCAGTGTTTGCTAAAAGTTGATCTAAAGGATTTTCACCGAGCTGAGAATTATTATGTAATATTGTTTGTATAATTCTTGCAGTTTTGGCAAGTGATGCTTGGAAAGAGGTGGATCAAAGGACTTATTTATCACGACAAAGTTAGAAGTAAATATTTTATCTAAGAGCTACGAAACACTGCAAGAACAAATCTTTTTCTTTTTGTCTTCCTTCTTCTCTTTAATTAAATTCTTTCTAACTTCTTTTATTCTGCAACATCAGTACATGAAACTGCATGACTGCTTAAAAAACACTTGAAAACGCATTTCACTAAAACTGGCACAAACCTGACTTCCACGAGGTCGTTGGGTTTGTAGCTGGGATGCAGGAAAAACCAAACTTTCTTGACAAAGTGGTCGATGCTAGGTTCTCTCCTTGAGCCTCTGACGTATACCATCCACTTATGAGTAGACTGGTCATTCTCTTCCCGCTTATCAGGTGGAATGTACCTGAGAATAATAAACAACGAAGAAAAATCTCAGAGGTAGTGAAAACATTGGATTGAGGTAATGCATAGATGGTTTACAGAAGAGTTAAACACCACCCAAGATGAAGAGCAGGAAGGTAAAGTGAGACTGAAAATGAAGGGGTGTTTTTTTCTTTAAATCTTTACAAAGTATTTGGAAAGAGGAGACAGACAAGGAGGTGCTACATGACTAATTTCAACACCGCTTTAATAATTTTCTGTCATAAAGTTTCCATCTTAAATCAAACACCGGTTGGAAGCCTGGAGGAACTTAAAATCTCATCTGATCAAATCCTTTCTGATTAATAAACCTGTACTAAAATATTAAGTGTACTAAAAAAATATCTCAAAGTTTTCTAAACTTAATATGCGCTTCATTGATGATGAGTATCGCTGGCACCCTTTTCCGCTCGAGTCTGTCTGTCATGCTGGAACAAAAAAACCTCACCTTTGACGAATGGTAGGCGCCCATTTGTCAAAATAAAAGCCTCATTACTATACAAAATGCAGTCACGAAACTCTACAGGTGTGTGGCTAACATGAAAATGAAGGCCAAGTTCAACAGCAGGTGTGGTCTGACCCATAAGAGCTAAAACGTTACGTAATAATGTACAATTAAAAAGTGAGTATCTATTTATATGGGGTCTGGGGTCAACATGCTCATGAGTATCATGGCAGGTGGGATCCCAACGTATTATTAACTGAGTGTAGTTTTACCTGTGCAGTCTTGAGGAACGGAAAACTGTCCACCCAGGGGCAAAATAAATTAGGTAAAATGTATTCTCAATCTTCTTCAAGACCACACTTGCAGGAAAACTGATTTGTGGCTCATCTCTTCAGTGCACAATCATGCATGAGAAAAATTCAGCTGACTAAATAAAATAAGAAAAACAAAACCCCGACTGCCACAGTTCTTCTAATGTTTAGCCAATAATGAATAAAATCAGCTCTCTTTCTACTTAATTTCTGATCCTGCACATGAACCCTAAACCAGCTGCGGTTCAAGATGGCCGATTTGTGGTATAACTGAGTGATATATGAATGATAACTGAACTTTCAAAATAAGAGACATGCAGTAGTTTACAAGCAAGTCCATCGCAGTTTGTGTTTTCCTCCAAGACTGATTAAAAATAAAAAAAAATAGACAACACTGAATGCAGGTAGGCAGCCTTTTCTACAATACCTGCCCGAAGCTTAAGTGACTTTCTTATTAAAAATTTTTACATTTCATTTATTCCCAAAATTGTGTGTTTCTGAAATTCTAAGACAAAACACCAGGCTTCCCACGTGAAGAGTATCTATTTCAACAACACTTTCTTTTCAATTCTGAGTTCTAATCTGAAAAGTGTGTTACAATGTAATTAGTCACCAAAAAAATGACAGACATTTTTTAATTTGGTTACATACTTGGATACATTTCCTACTACGATTGTCTTCTTCACATAAAGTCTAGATGCATCGTCCCCAGTAGAGTGGTAGGTCACTCTCTGCTCTGCGCCTGCAGACGATGGTACACCGAATGTGTCCTACGGCAACAACAACGGCAATGCTTTTAGTAACATCATCAAACAGTCAAGAACTCCACAATTTCTGCCAGCTGAACTTACTTTGCCTGTGTTGCGTCCGGGTCTGCGCTCCTGCCTGCTGCTGTCCTCTCTCCAAGATCCTTCTCCATTCCTCTCAGCACCATCTCCTTGCTGTGAGAGAGACTCGGACTCTGATTGGACCAACGATGGAGTATCAGAGCCCTGGTTGAGAGGGGAAGAAGAACGGGAAGGAGACTCCAGGAAGCGTCGGATGGCTGGATGGTTCAGCACAGCAGGGTCGCTCTTGGAGGTATGCTATGGGACATAGAAGAAAATTTAGGTCAATGTTTCTATATTGTACCACCACATAGAGTAGCAGACAGCTGGCTATTACCGTCTGCAATAACACCACTATAAAGTTTTATGCCATGTGTTTATGATCCATAGTGCATGTAACAA
>NW_005187405.1:3833581-3871081 GCF_000239375.1 Pundamilia nyererei
ACAATGAGACCAGTCGGGATATGTTCAGGAGCCAATTTAGTACCTAAAAATGGAGCTACTTCAACAACCTTGAACAAAAAGACAATATTTTGCAAAATATGCAAGGAAACTGTTCCAGCTGAAGATGGAAGCCACAAATGTGTTTCACCACTTGAAGCAAATAAACACCATAAAGTACAACCAGGCTACACAGGAGGCGATACTAAGAGCTGGTGATGTGCAACCTAAATGTCAACAAAAGACTCCACCAAGCATCACTGATTCACACACGAGGTGCACTCCAGATGACAGGAAGAGCAAACTGGGGGGGATGGGGAAAAGCTCTACCTAAGAAACAACATCTTAGGTGGAAAAGATTTTTCAGATTTACATAGTTAAGTGTAACAATTGTTCAGTTAAAGTGTTATTTTATATTTTTACTTCCCAGGGGAAACAATACCTAGGCTACTTGTGTGCCTACATTTGACTTACCGTGTACTACTACTATTGCACTACAATTTTGAGGCTGTATCATCCAACTCTGTGTGCAAATGAATGGGAATTTACCTCTGAGAGCTTTGTCAGTCCAGCACTGGCATAGTAATTAGCTACTATGCATGCCCTGAGCTTGTCCATCATCCTCCTGGCTTCATTAAGACGCTGCAAAGCAAAGAACAGTTAGCCGGCATGCTGTGTATTACACTTAAACGTGAAGAAGACCTGCAAGTTATTGTCCATGTTAAGTTTTTATGCAGTAGCAAGTAAAGTAGAGTAAAATAGATTTAAAAGAAAGTATCACCGGATACCTGACTTATCACATCTATCTCATGCTCTTTGTTCTTCATCTCCAAAGAAAATTGCTCCTTGATGATGGTTTCAATCTTCTGAACTGTTGCTTCTCGAGCTGGATAAAATAGGGAATAGGGAATGAACTTCTCTCCAAGACCAGGGCAAAGCTGAGAGCTAATTTTGACCACAACAAGCAAAGCAGGTGTACTGGCTCAGGGTTCAGAGCATGAACTTACCACTATGTTCAGCCGCCTTGTTTCTCTTACTGTTTTGGACCAGAGAAACGTCCTCATAGTCGGGATCATTGCCCTCTATCTTCCTTTTAATTCCCGACATGGCTTCCTGTAAAGAAGGGTATAATTAGAAAACGTGTAGCTAATCACTTATATGCTCTGATGTACATGATTTGCTCTGCACTTAGCACAGGATTAGCTGCATAGCAGGGAAGCTATAGATAATTGACAGCAATGCCCACAGCTAACCTCAGTACTGATTAGCCAAACAGGTATGCCAACATGGGTTAGCAGGATGTCCACTGCCTACCACGCTATTTCAAGCGTCGACCGATTGTCTAAGATTCATTTAGCACGAATGCACATCGCATTTTAGTGTGTCTCGCCACCGCTATCATAAATAAACATATACATATCGTCCATACAGCCAGCAGCACTCTGACGTTAGCAACCGCTAACCTTGCTAATTTAGCTAACGTTAGCACACAGTTGTACATACATACCGGTTCAGGTTGTACAAAATGCAAATTTTCTGGAGTACTCTGTGATGTGGAGCAACGTTTCTTTGAAAGACGTGTGTTTTTTTAATTCAACGTGAGCATATCCGTTGCGTTTTTAGTATATTCAGACCACACTCGTGTTTAGGGAATTGCTAAATCTCGAGCTCTACAAGTAAGCTAACTAAATAGTGGATAGTTAGCCTTGCAGTTTAGCCAAACAGCCACAAGGGACCGCTGTTCTACCAAATGGATTGAAAACGAGGCGTGGAATGATAGGTATTGTCACCTTTCAGAAGACTGCTTCCCTGGAAAGGATGTTTTATTGTCATGATCAAAAGCGTAACCCGTCTTACAAGCCCTTAGTAAACTAACTACTCTGACAAGATGTTGGTGAAGATGGCATGCATGCCACCCTGTCAAACCTCATTACAACTAGCCATCATGGTCTATTCTAAAGAACTTTATGGGGATTTTACTCCAGTGTTATCATTGCAGGAAGTTTTTTTTGTTTTGTTTTTTAGTGTCTGATTCAGTGGAACTCTTTGGAGGTATTGCATTACAGGGTTGAGTAACCCTTTGTATGAGCAAGCTATATTTGAACTATCATAGGCACTATTAGTCTAACATGTTTAAGCTTGTAACTGCTGTCAGGCTGCATGCCACTAATTAGAAGGCAAATAACACCAGACAAGAAGGGGATCAGTTCATCTTATTTAGCTTTAGCAGAGCTTCACACTTCATCAGACATCAGTTCCACAGTAAACATGTGATCATAAAGGCAATTAAACAGATAACCTTGTCAGGGTTATACAACATTACTTTGCTGCGCTCTTGCAATGAATTGTCCTATCATGTACACATTTCCTTTTAATGAAGCAGAGAAGAAGATCAAACAACATCCTGTTACATTTTCTGTGGATCCGATACCAAGCAAAAACAGCACTAGTATTGTCAATACCAACATGATACTCGATACTGATACTTTAACCTTATGTTATGTGGCAGCAGAGTGTCATGATTTATAGATTAACCCCCATCAGATCATCAATTTACATATTCTAAGTACATTAATTAACAGTACAAAACACACCTTTCAGCTTTTAATGTATTTTGAAATTGGGTTTTTTGGAGACCTGGAATTTTTTTTATTAGTCCTTTATTGATCCAGGTAAAAATCGCATTGAGATTAAAAATCTCATTTCCAAGAGAGACCTTGAGATGTGCACATGTGAATGTGTAAATGTGCCTCTAGTTGCAGTATTTTCCAGTCAACATTCAATTAATATGGGTGTCACTTTAGCTCAGTGGGTGAGCAGGTGGGCTGTGAGCGGTTCCAGCTTCATTGTTGTATCCCTTCATCCCTTCGTATGGTCTCACTTTCAGGTAGGTCTGTGTTGCTCACGTTGGTACATGGAGTTAAACCAAGCATTTTACTCAAACCAGATCAGGCCTGCAACTATACCACAGAGTTGGCATCCTCAGTAATTTATGTTAGCTGCCACTCAGCTGGATAACTGAGGTGACAACATGCTGCCAGAGCCAAAAATCTTATAATCACAGCTGATTAATGAACTGTATAGTATTATCCCGTCTGAGAATGCAAGTCCCTGATGAGCTCTTTGCATATATCAGAACACAGATGTATGGGTAAGGCATGTCTTCAATTTTTCCCATAATGTTTGGGGTAAATGTAGCGAGACGGTAACAATCTCTGAGAGGATTCTTTGTGGTTTTCATTAAACCAAAGCATAATATGGAGAATATAAATCACATGAGACTTAAATAAAAAGGGCCTGATAATGAAGCATGGGTTGCTCAATCCTACTTTAAAAAGTGCAGCTGCTTTTAAACACTGTCCCCTTGTTCACCACAATGACTCATTAAAACTTCACCAGCGTGATTGACTCATCCCTTGGTGAATACAGTGTCCACAGCTCTGTGGAGCAGATTGTTACAACTTGCAACAAAACCCACATGGCGCATCTCTTCTTTTGTGACATCTTCATGGATATTTGTGGGACAATAGTTGTGGTTTCGATGAAATACATAAATCACTTTGTTTCCATTCTTTTTATGGCCGGTCTGTTGTGAAAACGGATGTGCTCACGATCGCTTGATTGAGAAAATACACAACTTCTCGGGGCACATTGACTGCATGCTGCACTGACCACAAGAATCGCTTTTCATTTCAGCCTTCTGATTTCAGTGAAAACTTTACATTTTGTTTGAGAAGGGAACATAAATAACAGGACATCTTCTCTCGGAGGAGTTTTACCTCCATTGCTGGCATGAAAATGATCTACAATGAACATGTGTGACAATTTACTTAGTGGCCACTTTCTCAGGTACGCCTGTTCAGCTGCTCATTACGTAACACAGATATCTAATCAGCCTAACATGGCAGCAAGTCACTGTGTTTTGCCATGAATGATCCGCTGAAGTTCAAGAAAGGAATACGTAGTTCAGAAACTGCTGATCTACTGAGATTCTCCCACACAGTCATCTCTGGTGCTTACAGAGAAAGCTCCGAAAAGCAGCTCTCTGAGCAAAAAGGCCTTGTTGATGTCAGAGGGCAATGGCCATAAAGCTTGAAGATGATGGGAAGGTAACAGTCAGTCAAAACAACACCTGTGCAGAAGAGCATCTCTGAAAGAACACGCCCAACCTGGAAGTAGATGGGCTACAGCAGCAGAAGACCACACCAGGTGCCACTCCTGTCAGCTAAGAGCAGGACACTGAGGCTATCACAGCGGGAATTTGCATTAATGAGCATCTGAACAGGTGCATCGTTGTTTTCTTGTAGACTTTCACTTGTTAACAATGAGTGAGAGCAAAGCGTTGATACATTAAGAAAAACTTTATTGATGTTTCTCATAAACAACTCAACCATTACATTTCAACATACTGCAGTTTACAAAAATCGAAAGATTTTTTTTAAAACGAAGAGCACAAGAAAAGTGTTGCTAAAGTATCACACATCATGCACACAATAATAGCAGTGTATATCACAATTATCTGATGTAATTGCTCACTCGTTAATCTTTCGCTAAGGCACCTAGGGCAGCACTTAAGAGGTTACATCTCTTGATATCAAGGCAAGGCACAGGTGGTGCTTTTCCAACAAGACTGACTTCAGGATCTCAAATGTGGCTCTTATCTGTGTTAACATTTAACTCTGGTGAGCAAGTTGTAACCCTCAGTTTTTTGGGGTGTAATCTGCTGCACGTCCTTTTTATGTTCTCAGCAACACGCAATCCCACAACTCACCACAACAAGCAAAAGATAAAAAAAAACAACCCAAAACAGTACACACACAAAAAAACAAAATGATGGATATTCTTATCAAAAGTCAATAATACATGAAAGACATTAATGAAAATCAATAAATCAGCACAACATGACAGTTTGTGCCCTACTTAAGAGTAAATACTCAGTGAAATCACAGACGCACACACACTTAGATTCTCACTTTATCACTCCCATGCTTCAGCCTTTCCGCTTTCCTGCCCCTCAACCTAACCCGTCGCTCCTCCTGACTTCTGCAAGCAGGTGAATCAGGAGGTGCTTCATTTTTCCACCTGTATTGCTCCTTAACCTGACCTCCATTTGGAGGAATGTGAAGAATGTTTATGTAAAAAAACCAACAACTTCCCCCTACATATTTTTGTTATCATACCTGACAGGTGAAGCATGACCAGAGCTGTTCTTAAAGGATATTAGGTAATGGTGCTGAGTGCCAAATTCACAAATCCCTAAAATTTGACAACTGAAATTGTCATGACGACGCTGCTTCCTTTGCAGCAATATTTGCTGTTTTTTTCAGCGTAGGAGGCAGTGGTCAACAGGAGGAGCTGACAGGCCCTTTTCAATCTCTTTTCTATACGTCACATGAAAGCAAAGAACATTTACTGATACAGTAAAAAAGGAAATCATTGTCATAAAGTTCTACATTTAACAGGATTCTGTCAAAGTGCACAATCGGGGCTCTCAAGAGAACATATTATGCAAACAAGAATACAAAGACACATTTAAATATAGGTTAAACAAAGAAAACAAAGTTAACTGTATATTCACAGCAATCTATCAACACCGATTGTATTAAAAGGTGACTTTTACTGACCAAGAGCCACACCATCCAAAATCCTCATCATTCAAGACTCTTAAACCCGCCAACGGTGTGAGGGCCAGCACTGCTGCACCCGCCACCTTAGCTGACCATTCAACACACATACGCGCATACACACCTGGAGGTATCTATGGTTACCCCGAGTTACATCTTTACATGTAAGTGTACAGGTGAGATGTGGCAGCATTGCACGACAACTCTGTGATAAACCTGCGTGGCTCTCAAAGCATCCAGACCAAGCAGTAAAAGTCACACAATAACCTTACACACACACGCACACACACATACACACCAGACATGCACACCATTTATTCAGAGCAGTCTATGAGTTTGATCCACAAAAGGCTTCTCACATCTACAAAACCACCCCACAAGCCCAGTACACCGATGGACTAACGTCGACATAACTACTTATCATACAATAAACATCCAATTATAAAAAAATAGGCACGGGCAAATATAACTTACCAAAAAAAGGCAATAATGAGTGAAATAATAATAATTAAAAAGGAGCAAAAAATACAGCTTAGAAGGCAATAGCATGGCTGACTGTAAAAAGTGAGGTGATGACACAGCTGGAGCGCAGGAAGAGAAACACACATATGGGAAGTGGAACTTAATGGTGAGTGGTGATGAGATGGGAAAAAAAGGAAACACAAGGGAAGAGCCAACAGTGGCTAGAGTCCAATGTTTTCACAGCTTCTGCTCTTTACCTCTTCTCTTAACTCGGCTCTGGGTTGAGGAGTGAAAGAGCTTCGTATTTATGACAGATGATACTGTGGGAGAGCAGCTGGCTGACTGCTTACCACATTTCTATCAGGTCATTTTCAGTATTGGAGAAGAGGTAAAAAAACAACAACAGAGCACAGTTCGTTATTATGTTCTTTGCCAGAGCTTGGCATAAATTTACTGTATGAGACAAACTGCATGAGTGCAGGGGGGGCGAGGTGAGTAATCTGACCTGATCACTCAGATCAGTATTTTTGGATATATTTTTGTTTCTCCAGAGACAACTGTTGGGTCTCGGCGGATATTTTCAGTGTTGTGTTTTTGCTCATCAGAACTCTCATTAATCATCAGCGACCTAAATCTTGAGGTTATACTTTGCACAGGAATGAAAGCAGAGTGCTGGGAAGTTACATTTTTTATATTGATGGTCTGTAGGTATGATAAATGAGTGCTAGCAAAAACTCAATAATGTAATTGGGAGCACCACCCTTTGTTTTCACTTAATGACTTTTTTGAGCACACCTCAAAATCAAATATTTTAACACGTGTCAATCTATTCATAGAACGCTATGTGAAAAGGTGAGTAAGTGAGCTTGTAGTTTAATCTCATCTCAAGGTCAAGAATGAATCTCGAAGCTCATATTTCAATTGAAACTCTTCGGTAAATGAAAAAGCAACCATGCTTTTGTTTCGCTTTGTTTTCAGAGATCTACAGTGTAATTTAAGACTGATTTTCACCAAAGCACATCTCTCATGCTGATCTGGTTCCACTTTATCTCTGGTTGCAGAGAAGCCATTAGTGTTATCAGCTTCTAAGGATTTCCACAGAAAGGCTATTAAGACAACAAAAGATTCACAGCACCGCAACGAGTCTTGCTACATGATGCTGTGAGGAAATAAATTAGCTCATTGATGCTGTGGTTAGAACTATTAAATGTGCCTCTTATTAAAAAAACAAAAAAACGGGGTGTGGTTAGTTTTTGTCTTTGTACGTGTATGAGTACTTGGAGAGTTCTTTAATGTTTGCTCTCATGTTGAGAGAGTGTCTGTGTGTGCGATCCTGTTCATGGTCACGACTTGAAGTATTTGTCATTGTAACGATGGATGGTTACGCAGCCGTGGTAGGAGATGGCTCGAGGCATAGAGGATGCTCCCGTCATGATGCCTGTTGCTGGGTCGTAACACAGGACGGTGTCTGTGGCTTCGCCATTTTCCCCCCTGCCGCCGAGGATGTAGATCTTTCCGTTACACACTGACATGCCACAGCTCTCCTACAGTTAAAGAAAGACAGAAATTAAAGGGTACATCGTCAAAGTATAGAACTCTTCATATTCTTATGGCTAAAGTCAGTTTGTGGATTCGGGCACTCAGCGTCTGTGTTTGATAGTAACCTGTTTGTTGAAGGTCTGAGCCACATGCATCCAGTAGTCCTCTCCAGGGTCGTAGCAGTAAATGGACTTCGTGAGACCGCCGCACACATAGATCAGATTGTTGAGAGATACTGCTGAGATACACCGCTTGGCAATGGGGATGCTGGCACGTAGCAACCAGGAGTCTGTCTCTGGATCATAGCACTGAACCTGTAACATACGTTTGAACATAGTGGTGTTTTACAAAGATGAAAGAAACTTTATCTTTCTTTATCTTAGAAAAATTTATACCATGCAGTGGAAAAACAGCTGTCAAAAGCAGTAACAACTAAAATATGTAAAGCCCATTCGGTGGTTACTGACTCTTCTGTGGGCTGGCATTAAGTGCATCTCTGTGTGGTTTTGCATACAATCCAAACATTCTCTCACCCACTTATCTTTAAAATAGCCTCCCCCAAAAGTTTGGTCTCTAAGGACTTCCATTGAGCACAGAGTCTCGCTGAGACAGATTAGGACCAATCTAAATGACCCTGTTAGCAGACCCAAGAGATGAGCAGATCAAAAATCTGGAGTCAGCATGGGCTCTTAGTCTTATCAGGCTGCCCCTCTGCACATGAATGTGTTTTTTCTACTCTGCATAGACATAAACAAATATGCCAGCTATTTCACGGACGTAAAAAAACTGCTTCGTTGGAACTTTGGATTCCTAAGAAAGCCAGTGTCTTCCTGTTTACTACCAACAATGTGGCCTGTCATTCAAAACATACTGAAACTATTCCAAGGTACTTGTTAAGTCCAAATTCTGAGGCGATCTGTTTTACATGGTAGCGTGACAGATGACAAATGACCTAATCCTTAAGTAAGTTATCGCTATTGTTACCTAGCATTCATTTCACAGAAAGTTTATCATGGTAAAATGGTCCGTCATCACGTGCCACTGTATTTTTCTCCTACTGTAACATTTCTGAATATGTCAGCATGTTAAGCTGTTGTAGCTTTACTCCTATGAGTAAATGCTATGAAATAAAACCTGAAATACAGTACAATTAATGCATTCCATGGAGAACAAAGCCTGGATACATTAACAAAGTGAAACAAGGTAAATCAGGACCAACCTGAATAAACAGGATGTACCTGTTACTACTATGCAAAACCATCAGTGAGTGTTTGTACTCCAGCTTTACGAAAGCTAAAATACTTGGTAAGAAATGATTGTTATTTAAGCCTTCCCTTTAACTCAATTAAGGAAAAAGGGGAAATCTGATCTTTATACAAATCATGCAGCGACCGAGAACTATGAGGCCTTTACATATTATGTTTTATGTTGTGTGACGTAAAGGAGCTTGAAAAAAAGCAAAACAAAGCAGAATTTTAAACTTCCATTGCACACCTGTAATTATGAAAACAAGTTATCTGAGAGCAGCTTAGTCTGTTTGTTTTGTTGGTTTTTGCCCTTTATCACCGTCCCTCTTACCCGCTCTTTTTCTTTCCCTCTGTCTTTCTCCCTTTTCCTTTCCCCAGTCAAGTCTGTCCCATGTTCAGCAAATGAAAATAAAATAAACAATAAAAGCAAAGGTGAATCAAATAGACCAATACAGCAAGGCTGGGATGGTCCATTTGGTAAAGTAAATCCGTTGGGCACCTTTCTTTGCCTTTAGACAACAATTCTGATGGCAAAAGAGCCAAACGGGACAGGCAAAAAAAAAAAAAAGAAAAAAAAAAAGAGCACTATGTGCTTGAGTGTGTGGGTGCTGAAAAACCATTTATCACCTTGTCTGAACAGGTTTCATCGTCAGGCCCTCCTCCGATAACAAAGAGCTTTCCAGCACAGCTGGCCACAGCTGGAGAGCTGACCGCTTCTTTCATGGGAGCCACTTCTGTCCAGCGGTTAGAGAAGGAGTCATAACACTCCACACTGCTCAGGCGGCTCTGTCCATCATAACCACCCACAACATAAACCTGCGGACAGACACACAAATGTATGAGGGTCAGATGAGGGGCCAAAATTAAAAGTAAGAGAAATTTCAAGCATAGAGAAACAAAATTATTCACAGCAAAAAGATGTTTGCATTCAAATTCACTACTTTATGAACATGAACAACAGCCTCTATGTCAGCTTTAGAAAACCAGTTCATCAGGAGCAGAGTGTTGCTGACGTACTTCTTCTGAATAGGCACAATGATCAGTTCCTTACTGCAAAGCCCAGTTCATCTGTTAACCTTTAAACATAAATCTTCATAACTACGAACGTCTGAACTTGACAGCATACTTGTTACAGCCTGAATTTCCACACTGTCATTCTGCCTGATGAAGCAAATCTGGCAATCACTATGCATAAACTATATTCCAAACTACAGCAACAGAATTGGGGATACTGTGTTGACATGAGACAGACCCTACAAATGCTACAGCAACTTTGTGAAAGACACAGATGTATTTTTCAGTTATGCTAATAACATCCTCTGTAAAGGGCTCACGTGTCAAGAAAACAGTGAGGAGCATTGCTGGTTACAAGTGCGGTGTTATGCAAGAGAAAACCTTCAGGCTGTTCCTGCCTCTCTGCAAAATAGGAAACATAAATAAGTACAGACAAGAAAAAGAGGAAAACAGGAGAGACAGCAACAAAGAAAGATGGAGGAAAAGAAGAGGAACAAAAAGACGGAAGCTGATGGGACACACGGTTATTAGCATTAAACGTCTGGCTAATGCTGAATAGCACTATTGTTTTTCCAACTGAAAAACTGACAATCCCTATTCTTGTTTATAACTCGTGGGGGTACAGGAGTAGTATTGTCTCTGCATTCGTGTATTTTCAGTGACAGAATCACATAACTGAGCTGCCACATTGTAACTCACTGAATAAGACCGTGGGCATGCACGCCAACTGCAATTTGTTTATTTTTAATAATTAATGTTGATACAGCTGATAAACTGTAAATGTGGGTTGTTTTTTCCTAAAAGTGAGAGACGCGAGAGAAGCAAAGAGCGATAAAGAAGAAAACAGGCTACTGAGAGATAAATATAATCAAGTGCAAGGAGTTGTTTACAAAGGATTTTGTTAAACTACTGGTTTTGTTGAGCTGTTTTTTTCCTCCTTTCTATTTGTATTAACAACAATTTCAATCCAGTCACATGTAAAGCTAGATACACACCTTTAAGGCGCCCACAGTAATAGCAACAACAAATGTAAAGCATCTTGTTCTTCCTTATGTAATTCTGGTGGGCTGGCGCTTTAAAGAGCCATTGAAGATATCCAGACACAAGATTGTTTAAAGAAGGTGGTGGAAAGGAGTGGGGGTGGGGCACTGGATCACTGTATTTGCACTCTTTTAATAAGACATCAGCTTTTGATACACCATGAAAGTCTGTCAATACTAGGACATAATGGCAGCGCAGACAGCCAATGAATACTGACCTAAAGTATGCAGCTGTCATAAAAATATGCTGAGCTAAACAAAATCCATAAATCTGCAGACACAATTGTAATTCACTGAACATGCATGCTAGTTTTATGACCATATTTAAGTGCTGAGCCACTGGTTAAATGATTAACAGCTTCCTTAACATGTGCTAAGGTAAGATGTAGTTAAAGCAAGAGAAACACAGAACAACTACAGCAGGGGGACAAAAACACGAGCGTATTAATAGAAAGAGCGAAAGAGTGTGAGTGTGTCTGAGAGAGAGACTGACAGAGAGAGAGTGAAACATATAATAGATGTGAACAGCCGTCACCATGTGCCACCATAACAGGGACAGGAAAACAAGTGGTGACCTATTTTAGATTATATCTATGGAAACTAGACCAGTCCAACAGGACGTATCAGACTTGCAGGACACTGAGAAGTGTACACGTGTGTGTCTGTGTGATCTTATACCGCCATCCCCGTGATAATCAGCTATCCTCTAGAGGTTTACACTTCAGTAAACCTTACATTCATTTATCAACTTTAAGTGTAGTAGGATTATACCTGGTCCTGCATTATAGACGCTTGTACTTTGTTATTCTAAACTTGCAACTGCCACATCAGTGCTTTTTCACCAAAAGGGGAAATTACAAGCTGAATGAGGAAATGAGAGGGTATAAACTCAGGGGGAGGGGAACTGAATTCTGAGGAAATCAACAAACAGAAAGATACATTGTCAAGGGGCAAAATATCTCAGAGATAAAAAGCCAGATAAGAACCTGGAATGAGACCAAAACAAAAAAGGCACAAACTGGAAAAACCTTCCAGATCTACATGCCAAACGATTCTGAGGTAAAATGATAATATAAATAGTACTATAAATATACATTCAGGTAATTTGAAAAATGATAAATAGAGGTCTTATCTCTGACAGACGTTTATTTACCTTCAGTTAGGAGGACAGCTACTAAAGCGATCAAAAGGATAAAAACTTTTAAAGCTTTAAGAAGCATTTTTCTATAATTACTTGACAGACCATCGACAAGCAGAGGATAAAAGAGAATACATCACAGAGTAATTCGTGTGTCTATGGTTTTAGATACGCTTACATTTTTTTGTCCAGTTTTGAGTTGCAAAACTTGTACTTTGGTATAAAAGTTGATCTTTTTTCATTCAACAGGTTTTGCATGGGAGTGCCCAGCCAGCTACAGACTCTTACCATTAACCATGGTTTCCTTTAATGTACCAATATCAGTCATGTTTTCACCACACATGTGTGCATGGTTCACTTTGTAGTTAATTACTGACTCTTAAAGCCACACCATGACCACCAACTAAATACCACACTGTTGTAGAACAGCAGCACGTACACCAAATGCACATATGTGGTTTGCTGTGGCAAGGCAACAAAATATTTTGAGTGTCGTGTAAAATCCAGTGTAGATCAAAGAAACGTCCCAAAAATAAGAAAAGGATGTTTGCACTACAGACCTACCAACGATAAGAAGTCCCTGAGTCACATCCCCTGTGAAAGAGTAAATACAGAGCTATTTCAAAGCTTTCCAAGAATACTTGTAGCCGTGTCCATTAATTTGATGTTTGTAATAGTGAGTAATCATTTGTCACTAAAGTGCATATGAGTGATGTATTGGCCTGAACATGAACTTATGTGCATGCATGAACCAAAACAACTGTCCTTCTTTAGACGACATCAACAACAAATGTCTACAGTTCAGAAATTTCGTCCAACGAGAAGTTCAATTCTTTTTTGATTCTCTTAGTGATCAATTCTCTGTGTGGAAAACAGTCCGCCTACACAAGTCTGAATTTGAACACAATGCACAGAGCTAAGGCATGCGTGCGACTCCTGGGTCCACTGCGATAATTCCTATTTTGGAATATGCAGCTGTCAGGAGAACATGCCAACGCTGATAAAAGACACTGAATAAATTTGGAGACATACAAGTTTAATGGACTGGTAACGGCTCTAAAGCAGAAGCACTTATCAAGTTCCGTCTGTAATGAAGACAGACTTGACTGTACAGTATATTTGTGTGATGAAGATTATAGTATGGACCCAATGCGTCTTTACAAACTCATTTGGAGCTCTTGAATCTATGTATAGCTGTACTAAAAAGAAAATATCTGTAAAAGATCATTCAAAATATTTTTTGACAGTTGAGTTACTTTCAGCGTGGAAGGTATTAACAGGATTGTATACGAAGATTTGTGAGATGACACCAAACCTTCAGTTAACACATATATGTGACAGCAGAAAGCAGCCTATCGCCAAAAAAAACAAAAACAGATGACTTAGTGTGTGTGACTTCATCAGGTTTAAAGATAGATATCTAATGCCAAACACCCTTACGACTTCTTAACTATTTCCTTCAAGCCTCGATGGAAAACCATAGCCGCAAAACTAAAATGAGACATATGACTGAACCACGTCATTTTAAAGTAGTCAAAAAGCTCCATGGAATAGATTCCAGAAATTCCTAAATATGTAGGTGTTTGCTCTTTTGTACTTTATCTCAAATATATTAAAAATCCTTTGGAACAAGGAAATAAGAAACGGTAAATACACTGAGCGAGTGACACATTGTTTTTTACAGCGCTCAAATCTTTGCAATCACACGTCATCACATGCACACAAACTTTACTGAACTTCAACTTTCAAAGTACACATGCTGGATTGACACTGATGTAATGGAGCGTTATGCTGTAGTACACTGTGCAGCACTGATTGCTTGACTGTAAGCTACACTTTTCTCTATAAATATTCCTATGTGGCCAAGCTGTGCTAGCTATGAAAAACCTCTCTGAGACAAAGAAATCTTACATTTCAAGACATTTTGATTATGAATGTCTATAACATCTTCAAAATAACATGTGTAAAGTATATGAAATGACTGAATCAGCTACAGACTTTCAGTAGCTGAAGCTACTGTTTAGTCAGCTCTAAACAGTAGCTTGTGGTTCTTTTAAAAACGAAAACAAACTTTTGTCTGTTGAATAGGCTCCTGCGTATCAGGGTTTGTGAGACGAGTTGGCAACAGCTGTTTACAAACCCTCAGGCAACACATGGATGTGTGACAGCAAAAATCAGGCTATAATCAAATGGAACTGCAATAACAATTATTGTCATTTTTTCTTAGAATTATTGACTGAATCAGGTTTAAGGCCAGATGCTTAATGTCAATCATCCCTAAGTATACAATGCCTTTAGGAATTTCTAAAACTATCACTTGACCCGGAATAGTGTGGAATGAGACCTACGTCGAATATGCAAATTCGACAGCAATTGAAAACTTCCGCGGAAAAGATTCCACAGATTCGTGTAGACATGTAAATGTAAGCCCCTATCTAAGACTTGATCTTAGAAACTATGTGAGGAAGTAAGGAAGATAATGATGATGCTACGCATTCTCTTTATTCTTCTCGGATGAACCCATTACTCAAGTTTCTGTAAACACACATCGCATTTTTCCTGTGAAGCATAGCTGCTGGTTAGTTCCTATGTAGCCAAGATTCAATAGCTATGAAATGTTGGAGACAGACAGATACGACATCCTGGAAAAAAACAACAACAACAGCTGTTCTGTCACCTGTTATAGAAAAAGTTACGAAAATGTCTTTAAGAGAGCGTTCACAATTTCTACAAGACATTTAAAAAACAAAAGGAAATTGATATGAAAAATTGCAAGTAGCAGACACGTCACACTCTATCATGAACTAACTTGCGGTGTTGCTGTGGTGCTGTCACTGGGTAAAACCTGATGCTGAAACTTAAGTCGAGTCAGACATCAAGAGGCATTATGTCCCTCCTTACCTTGCCCAGTAGCACACCCATCTTGTGCCTCCAGCGACCTTTGTTAAGAGAAGCCACTCTGATCCACAGGTTGAGCTGGGAGTTATACATCCACACGTCCCTGCTGTTTATACGACCACCTAAAAAAAAACAACAAAATGAAAACAGCTCTCATGAATACAGTTAAGACAGCTCTGAGTTCAGCTTTGAGTGCTCTACATTTTATAACTCTATTCACTATTAGTCTAACAATGTGGTTGATCCTATATAAAAACTTTAAAACGCTACTCTAGATGAGCAGCACACTTTGGGTGTTAAGTAATAACTTATCGCCTAACTAGGTCAGTGTTGTAAGTCTTATCTGACTCTGACACACACGCACACATACCCATGCAATTATGTTCCAGAGATTTTTTGTTTGTATTTACCTTCAAAGCAAACACGCATGAAAGGATCTTTGTCTGCTAACAATCTACTACTACTGCAGCGTATCCTCTATCTGTCATCTGTGACATTGTGGAGAAGAAGGCGTCATTTGACCATGTAATGACATGACCCAGCCACATTTCAAGCAAGCCCAAACTTGTGCCCCTTCTTGCCTCCCCGCTGCCAAACATAGACAGCAGGAAAAAAGAAAGAATCTCCCCTAAATATTTAATAAACAACAGTAAAGTTGGAAGAGAAAAAGGTAATGTTATCAATTCTGGAAAGAAAGCAGGTCTAGGAAACAGGTTGCTGGCTTTTATCCAACAACCTGTTATGTATCGCGTGTCAGCAGTGCTCAGAAGGTTGTTTACTTTGTACAGCACACAGATCAGTGGTTGTGTGGAGCAACGATAAAGTGGAACAAAGGTGGAAAGGGGTCTTCTGCAGGTCTGTCTGTAATTAATGTTCAATCATTTAAGAAGAAGCCAAAGAAGCTAGTTGCAGCATGTATCAGCTCAATCAGTCTGCAGGAAGAAAAAAATCCAGACAGTGTGCTGCTCCTGAAGACCTGCTGTTGAAAGATTTGCAATGATGGAGACTTTATCCCTTCAAAGACAGACATGTACATTTGAAAAGCTAGTCATAAAAGCAGTGTTTCTTTGGAATAGGGTCTTTCCTCTTTAAAAATGCCGGTAGGTAATGTCTTCCCGGTGCAGATGGGGAGGGCCACTGCTAATCACTGTTTTTAAAGCACAAGAATCCATGACTTTGGGAGGTCCCAGACATGATTTGTGTGACATTTGCATGTCTTTGAAATACCAATAAGCATTTCTTAGAGTATGTCTTAGAATACCAGTCATGAAAAAGCAACTTGTGACAATGAGATACAATCCATGTATGCCACATGTATGTGGCATGAACATGTGTTGCTGCTCCCTAGCTGATAATACAGTAGGAGGCTTATTGGAGTGTTATTGACCTAAGTAGGTCAGTACTGGCCAGAGTTCAAGTCCAAGGACAGAGAAGCCAGGGACACTTTCTATACCCATATCCTATTTAAGACCAGAAATAACTGCAGCTGTGCTACATACTGGAGGCCCTCGAAGGTATTGCGACAGTGCATGAAAAAGGGCAGGCAGAATGGTGGTATGTGCAGGAATGTGACTGAGACAAATAAAAGTTGAAGAGGAGGGATTTAATGTATCAACACACACAAAAGACAGAAAGTATGTCAATAAAGATCGCAACAGGCGATAAAGCAGTGTTGTGCATGTACTTCTGTAGGACAGGCACGGGGGAGGGAGGGCTATGTTGACGTTTTCATGCTGTTTGGAGGCTGAGTGATAGCACACACGTGAGGCCTTGGCGCGGGACAGCACTGCACTCTTTGCTAAAGGGGAGAGCTTTCTTTTTTTCTCTCTCTGTGTCTTTCTTTCTATATTTCCCCCTCTTCTCTAGCAATGTTTTATCCATTACTGCAGTGCAGCTCATATAAAGCATGTTTGAGCATGAGAAGGCCTAGCAGGCACATCAGACCTCTTGTTAATACTTTTTCTTAGGAAGAAAAAAAACACAAAAAAGGAAAACATGTTAACCTCCAGGCTCTCAAGTAAACTATACAGATATAAGTCTAGCACACAGCATAAATGTAAAATAATGTTTTGACATTGGCAAATACCTTTACTCTGACCTCACCAGTTAAAATAAATGAGAAAAACATCTTATTTAATGTAGGATGTATTTTCACCAAAGGAGACTTGCAACACACTTGGCAGCAGTTTGAAAAATGCAGCAGTCTTGACAAGCGCCCATGAAGGCTATACCTCAGATTAACATTTACTGTAAAGCTTCTTGCAGAAAAAACTATGGAAACAGACTTTTTCATCCTTATACGAAGAAGATTCAGAGAAACCTGGAGAGTTAGTGTCAATTTGGTGACCTTGGGAAGTGGTCAGTAGGAAGAGAAAGAAGGACAGAAACAGCCAGTGAGGGTGTCTCATAGCACTGAGCCTGCAGAGTGCCTCCAGATGTTGCGCTCATATTTTCCTTCAACTCGAATGGGCTGAGGCCTTAAAAATAACACAGGGCAAACAGTCACCGTGGCCTTTCCTGCCTCTCCGCTGAGAGATTAGATGGCAAGTCAAGCACAAACCGACTGTATCTGATGTGTACCCAGCACTAAAATATTACTTACCTGAATTCTAAATGTCCACTAGCAAAAATAATACATTGAAAAGTAATAAAAAAGAGAAAACAACACATTCACCAATTAGTTCCTGAGTAGTTTAAGGTCAAGAAAGCAGTAACTTAAACTTGGATAGATGGTATTTAAAATTTGTCTGTGTTCAGGCTTCGATAAAGCCATGCAAATAAAGTGTAGCATGTGGGCTGGATCTTACCTGACACCAGGATGTCGTTGCGAAGTGCGCAGACAGCGTACTCTGACTTGGTGAACTCGGGCAGTTTTGCCAGTGATTTCCATTCTCCTGTGACTGGATCGTAGCATTCGTTGTAGGGCAGGTTGAAGCCCCCTACCCGCTCACAGCCACCCACCACCACAATCACCTCTGAGTACCCAGTGGACCTTTAAAATAAAGAGCAGAGGGAGGGGGAGAGCCATAGAAATGACAGATTAAGTACAAATGAAAGTGCAGAAATGATAAAAACAAACAAAAAAAGAAGTTTAAATAAAAAGGCCAGCAAGGAGGAATGAACATTGCAGACATGGTGTCTAATTAAAAGGGTATGAATATATATATAAACACACATGTCAACACCTGGAGGGCAGGGACATAAAAGGTTTCAACAGGATTTACCTTCATTTATCTTCAAGGCAAAGTTCAGCTTACAATGAAAGCATCAATCTCGGGCACAACAAAAACACACTCGAGGCTAAGCTTAAGCTGAATTTCCATGATCACAAAGCTTTCCTCTTTGGCTGTTCAACACATGCCCTGGACATGACTACATTTCCTATGGGAGAGCTAATTAACTACAGCCTCTTTTCTTGTTCTACCATTCTACCATTCATATGTCAGATATTGGGCTGTACCGTGTTGAGAAGTAGGCGTATTTGCAGTTTCTCTCATGGCTTGTTTACACGTTGTCAGAAAAATGCACAGTTCCAGGGCTGGTTCAAGTACTAAGAGAAAGTCTGGCCCCGGAGCACTTTAGCTTTGTGTCTAAGCTGTGTGGATGTGATCAGTTTCTTTCTGGAGGCTTCCCGGGGGAGGAGAAGTCCAGATGCGTCTAACAACTAACAATACACTTGAAATACACAACGCCTTATAACCGACAACTACAATTGCTCCCTCTTTTTTTTTAGGCAGGTCTAACAACAAAGGAGACAGTACACAGTCTACCATATGGCCTGCTTTTTTAGTCAGCACCTGCTTTTGTCCTTTATCAGAGACTTTAACATGCAGGTGTACAAAAGTAAACACATACGGCATACGGGCTGCTTGGTAAATAGGTACAAAGTTAACAGGTGAGGACAAAGAGAACCCAAACACACTGGTGACGTGAGTTAGACTGGTGATACGACAACAAGACTCAACATTTCATGATTACCATGTCTTGCGTCACATAATTTTTTCTTTCCTTTACATCAAGTCTGTACAGGAAAATGCGCGGCCTCCCTCATTATCATTTCCATTTTAAAATAGGACTACAAAACCCAGCTGACTCAGTGACACACTTGTCTTTTCAACACACTAGCACTCCCTGTGTTTTTCACACTGAAACACACACAACAACAACACGGGCAGGAGCACTGAGTTCACGCGCATATCGTAAAATCTAGTTATGCAATGTGGGATAAAAGATTGGCTAACTGCTTAAAAAGATGTGTTTTCTATCACGGTGACATCTTTCATCGTTGTTTGAAACATAATTCAAAAAGGCTGGCAGAAAAGACAGTTCATTTATCACTCATGCAACTGTCACACACACAAGTCACCTTCCTCATACCTGGGAATCAACATTTTAGTTACCTTCGTGGACGAGTTCTGGGTGACATCATTTCATTTCCGAGCACGTGGTAACGCCTGGCCTCGTGGAGAAGGTGGTAGCACTCTGGGGCAGTTTGGATGAGCTGGTCTCCCTCCACGGTCTGAACAAAGTAGCTGGGGTGCAGAAGGGGCAGGCGGACATGGTGGAGGAGAGCCTTCAGAATGGGCTTCCTGGCCTCCACGCTGTGGTACACCCAGCGCATCACTGCCTCAAACACAAACTCTTCCTTACAGACAGAAAGTTCATCACTGTTAATGTACTCTTCCAACTCTTCTTCACGCAGGTCGAGGAACTCCTCGTGATGAGCCACCTCTGAGAAGTTGGCCAAGGCGTAACTGTGACAGCGGCTGGCCAGCTGCTTCAGAGAATGCGCCTCTGCAAAGCGCTGGATGCCCAGACAGTTGCACGGGTCCAGCTGATCCTCTAGGAACTTAGCGCAGGCATCACGGAGTGTGGTGATCTGGAAAAGGCTGGCGGTTTCAAAGAGAAACTGGACATTTTCAGTGGTGATTTTGGCACGGCCGGTGTAAACGTAGTTGAGAAATGAGTCCATCGCCTCGGCTAGGATGCCGTTAATTTCAACAAGCATCTCACGGCTCTCGCGGTGATCATTGCAGAACATGGCTCTGAAGTAGGAAGAGCAGGCAGATAGCACAGCGCGGTGGCAGGGAAACTCACGGCCCTGCACACTGATGACCACGTCGGTGAAAAGGCGGCAGTCGCGAAACTCATTGAACACCTGCAGAATGCCCTCTGAGTGTGAGGATCCGGAGCAGAAGTCCAGAACATCCTGGTTGGCTATATTTTTAGATTCAACCTCAAACACCTTGGGAGACAAAAAGACGTGTGGTTTGATAAGATGCCACAAAAGATTTGGAAACAAATGTTAGTTATTTGTGTATCTTTTCTTTGACTGCACCTTGCGTTTGACAGCTGGCGAGTCTCTGATCCCAGAGTCCTCCCTGTTCAACCTCCTGCCCAGCATCAATACCATGGCTGCCACCTTCAATATAGGTCTGTTTTATACTTTAAAAGATATCTGAGGATGGAGAGCAAGTAATGTAAAAATATTATTATTATCATGTTATTCTTTAGGAAATCGCAGCAGGGGATACTTGAAAAAGGGTGGTGAATATATAACAAGAAGCCCAATTAGATTACTACAGTATGAACTGAGATCAGTCACCAAACAAACAAAGCCCTCACAGAGTAAAACCACAAAGCATGTGTTTGGAAGTAGGGGAGATCACGCAAGTCCCTCACAAGCACAGTTCTTAAGCCAGTGGGGCAAAAACAAAGTCTTACGTCACAATTTAAGAAAAGAATTTCCAAGGAAGTCAATGTCAGCAGAACGCAAATCAGTATTGCACCTTGTCTGCGAAGCAGTTGTGCCCTGGAGCGCGGAGTGCATGACACGGAAGATGGGAAACAAAGAGACACAGGCGGGAAAGAGGCTGAGCAACGGTTGGAACGGTCTACACGTCAGTCAGGTTTGAAGGCGTGGGGGCAGGGATGCTTTTCTTTGAACAAGTGCAAAGTCAAGGATACTAGTTTCTTTTTTAAAAGTATTTTTGGCAATAACCTCTTTGAGAAGAAAAGACAAAGCAACCAAGTGAGTCCCAGTAATTACGTTTTGTTACGCACTGAAAGGTAGACGGCATCTTTAGGTCACGGTATAAATAAAGTTCATAAAGTTCTTGAGAATATCTGATCAAGAAAGGATTTATTTTTATTTTAAATCTATTGCCGTGCTGTATTTTTAAAAGCCGGGAGCATGCCTGGCTTTTGCTCCGGTGAGGTAATTTATCTCTGGCTATTTTTAACAACAACTCAACCCATTCACGTGCGTTAGCTTGTTCCCCACAGGCAGCTGCGGCAGCACCTCGTCATCCAGATTAAAGGACAGGTTTAGCCAGAGGTATCTGACGCAGATATCCTTTGTGATCAATACATAATAAGATGCATAATACGATGCAGATATTAAAAAACAACAACAACACCACAGTTTTTACAATATGCACTCATACATCGTTTGTTAGTACTGAAATTAAGCTAAATTTACATAGAAAAATGGCTGCAACAATACTCAGTTTGTTTTTTGATATTTAAAATAGTAACAGATGCTGAATTATGTGTTTATTTTATGTTAATTTAATATTAATAAGGTTCAACTCGGTAAGAAATATATCTACTTGTATATTTAGGTGTGTGGTTAAATAGCTAAACAGGTAGAAAATACTTTATGTGCTTCGATTAGTAAGACAAAAGAAACTTGCCTCGTGCCCACCGTTACCTACTTAATTTTGTTTTTTTTTTTAATGTTGGGCTGTTATTTTACTCTATATAGCACAACAGACTCAAGCAAAAATAAATCAAGTAATAACAATAGAAATAAGTCTAAAGTTAACAACCACAAATGTTTACTTAGTAAAATGTAGAAATTAATACCTTATGCAGAAAGTTCCAGATGAAGCTTCCTCCTCTCTCTCCAGTGGGTAAACAAATTTGTAGAACAGTAAATCTGTATCCTAAAAAAAGTTTGACTATGTATTTCCGAGTAGTTATGGTCGAATGGTTATAAAAAATAAAGCAGGCTGATATCCAGCCGGGACATGTTGAATCGCGACGATGACAAAAACAAAGACTTTCTAACTAGCTAACTGTAAACACAGACCCTTATATATTTGCCAGGGAAAAAAAATAGCCATCCCTCTGCCGCTGAGCATTATGGGTTGTGTAGTTCGGATTATTGTTTGTTATTGGGCGTTGAAGAAGGAGAAAACTACAATTACCAAATGCTTCGAGTCCTCCACGTGGCCTCCCTTTGTTTGCAAACAAACTTTTACCGAGGAAAAAAAAGTTGCTGTCAAGACGTGATGGCGATCGAAAAAAACACGGAAAATAACAGCAGTTTTTAAGCGCTGCTTATACGGACATGTAGAGGGCGCGCGAGTGTGTAGGACGCTAACGTCATTAAATAAATGTTTGCTATGTAAAACACACCTATATGAAAGCGGATTTACACAGTTATATAATGCACAGTGATACCCATAAAGGACATGCAGAAAAACCGTATAAACAACATGAACACGTGAAAAAAATACGAAAAGCAGCATAACAGACTTTTTTTTTAGGTGAGGAAGGAGGAGCTTGGCCGGAATTAAGAATGTCACAACTTCCTTTTGCCTGCTGCAAAATATTTCCCAGAGCTTCCAGCCGGTTTCCTTGAAGAACCAAGTGTGCTATCATTGGTGCAAATCCATATGAACCATGTGCCTACTATTTACACAAAAAGCGAGCAACTGTTCCCCTGAAGCACACTTTATCCAAACATATGCAAATACTTTACACAGATTCAAATAAAAACATCAAAAAAGATAAGGTTGTAAAGGCATACAGTGATATCGGTATTCTACACTATAGTGTAGTAGTACTATCATCAGTACCTTTCACACTTACAAGTCTCCCTCCCATGGTCAAAAGACTAGAAATAGGTGTTATTCCCCACAAATAAACAGGAGCATCTACAGGATGAAGCACTTGTTGGATGGTGTCATGTATGTTTTTTATGTATAGTAACCTTATTTATATTGATACACACAGTATCCTGCAAAAATAATATATATTATTTAGAGGCTGAAAGCTTTAAAGAGACACTGGATATATTTAGTGGTGATTTTGGCACAGCTGGTGTAAATGTAGTTGAGGAAGGACGAAGTTATTGTACCGTGTTCTACATTAAAATCAGTCCAGCTCTTTTCTCTAGTACAAATATTTTTAATTGAATTGCTGAATTTGTTGTAATTTCCAACGCCCTATTGCTCAGCTTTCTCTTGAGAACGAGATTCTTAAATTCAGTGAGATATTTTATCTGGTTGAGTATAAATAAAAAGTAAAATCTGATTGCCGTTTCTATGTTGTGTCATGCCAATTATGTTTGACAAATTATAAGTCAACCAGTTATTTTCAACACTTTAAATAAGGCAGCAATACAATAGCTTGGGTAACCCCCTCCCCCTCCCCTCAGGGACTTTTTGTGTGAGTTCATCAGGATGAAAAGCAATGTAGTCTTATCAGACCACGTTGAATGGCAATGATTTCTGTGGAAATCAGGTCATTAGAGATTTGTACTTAGCACTTTGTAATCAGTTCCATGTAAATGGGCAAATAAGATTAAGTAGAGTAGAGTGTTCTTTGGGGTAGAGGTGGTCCAGAGGCTTATGTAGAAAGGCAGTGTGAGGTTGTTTAGAGTGCAGGGATCCAGGCCATGAGGAAAGAACACATCTACTATCCTGTTGTGCTTTACAAGACGAAGGGACGAATGTGTCCCTCTGCTGTTAAGTTGCTGAACTGGTTACGGCCGCCTGCTGCCAGGATGCTCGACTCACCACTATCCATCACCCTTCTCGCCATGTCGGATCATTGTAGATATCCAGCTTTAGACAAACAAGGCTTTAAAAAAACTAATACAGTTTAGTGCTTTATTACTTTAGTCATAAAACCGAGGCCTGGGATCGTGTGTTACAATATGAAAGCAGGGAAGTTCAGCATCTTCTGACCGAGATCCACAGAGCAGCAACACAGTTCTCAACCCCTGACACAAACAGAGAAAGTAGAAAGAAATCCAAGTGCTTTATACAAATAAAACATTGGCGATATTGCATTATTAATGTAGCTGGAACACAGAGCCTAAGTTCTGGATTCGGTGAAATCTAACTCCTACAGACTAAACTATAAAATAAAATGCAGCGTTTCTCTATGACAGTTTGATTCTTGGCATTTTTACAGATCATGTAGATAAAACTCTGACCCTTTAGAAGTTGTTCAAAAACACAGCAGGTCTTTACGCAGCTGTGGCCTGGCTGAGTCTCCTGTGCTGGTGCAGCAGCAGCAGCATTACTGTGTCTGAGATCTCTCTGTACCTGATCCCATACAGGTAAGGAGCAAATACCCTGGGCAGCAACATAAAAACACACATATTGACTGTGGAGACCCACACGCGAACATCCCGAGGTATGTCTTTCCTGTCTATTAGAACGAGCTCTATGGTAAAAAGGAAGCCGGGGGCAAAATAGAGCAGGAGCAGAACCCCGTGGGCTAGCAGGGTGACCCTGGCCCTGGAGAAGCGGTTATGCCAGATTCCCTGTGTCCTCGTTATCATGTAGAGGCGAATGTAGCAGTAAGAAATGAGCAGTGAACACATGAGTGCAGCTACGAAGAAGTAGATGTAGATCCCAGTCATGTTCCTGGCTTGAATGAATCCAAGGGAGATGAGGACCAGACACACGGGTAGCTTTTCATGGAAGTTCCCACTCGCTACCTGCGTCTTGATCATCACTGTGAAAGGGTATATGGCTGCTAACACCCACACCCCCACCAGTATGCAGTAGGTAAGGGAAGGTGGAATAACGTCACGGTAACGGAGAGGCCAGCGAACAGCAGCATAGGTGTCGACCACCATGAGAGTGACCGTGTAAATGGCACAGCAGTAGCTGGTGACAGTGAGAGTTGTGACCAGCTCACAACCCAACCATTGCATCGGCGCTCTCAAGGCGTTACAAATCAACGTGGCCAAGTTGAGGAGGACCAAAAACAGGTCGGCCACCAGGATGTTGGCCAGTAGCAGGTAACGCGTCTCCTGGCGGAGGGCACGGGATAGGAAAATGCTTACCAGGAGAACAGGGCTGGCCAGCAAGGTGGCAAGAGTGATGACTATTGTGGGGATCAAAAACAAATCCAGGTGCCATTTCTCCAGGACCTCCACCCACTCCTGCGTGATGTTTGAAATTGGTATCGGTGATGTCATTGTACCTGTGAGTCACGGAGGAAGTGCAGATGGCGACACAGGGGTGTTTTATGATCACAGTCCCTACTTTCTCCAGCCAAGTCCTGTGAAAGAAAAACACCATAAATCAATGTCAACAGCGCACTACATTTAATACAGGTGGGATACACCTCCACTCTAATCCACCCAGCGAATTTGAACTGGATGAGCAGGTAAGAAACTGTATAAATCAACTGTAACTACATGCAAATATGGTTCGAGTCTATATTTATGCATTTGCGTAAAAGCTGCAACGTGCAAATTTTCACACAAGCAGCAAAGAGCAAATGTGATCTCTACATGAATAATATCTCTGTGTGTGTTTGATACAGTGATAACCTTGTTGGGCTGCAGGCTGGAAAAACAAAAACAAACAAAAAAAACAGTAATGTCTAACACTTTAATGCTCCAGCTTTTTAAACATGCCATTTTTATTTTACAGTCCAGTCTAATTGTTTTAGTCTACTTAACAATTAAAATGAGCGACCAGAAGCTTGTTGGCAGAATTCGAATATGAACGAATATTCAACAATGGACCCTGAACATCAACTTCTCTTCATGTACAATCTCACAAATCAGGTGCAACATCATGATTTCACTCAGCAAAAAATAAATAACTAAGCTGAACACCACAACCGTGATAACCACGTTCCCAACCAAAATTTGTATACACTAAACAAAAAGAGCAAAACAAAACCCAGAAATGACTACATAAACATATTTATTGACAAATTATCGATTGAACAAAAGGTGAGTGATCTTACCTGAGGCTCAAAAATGGAAAAAACTGCCTGTGGCGTGCATCCGTTAATGCTCAAATAAATAAAACGGTGCTCTGCAGCACTCATCTCACTGGACGGCTCTTTCTGAATGTACCCTTTGTTGACTCAGAGAGATAGTATAGGGGCTGCAGAGAGCTACAAACACTCAGCTGTCACGTAGTAACGAGGTGGAGCTCCCCACACCGTAGCTTTTATAGCGTTTTCTGCCCAGTAAATCGGATTGGTTTTCAAGAATTTATTTGACTTTATTCGAAAACTCACTTAAAGGGATTGGCAGTCATCTCCTGTTTTCAATAGGACTCACAAGTCAAGCTTCTGAAATTCATTTAATTTATGCCATCAATGAAGGAAAGTCAAAAATATTAGTGACACATTTTTCCTCACCCAAAGTTAGACCTGACCCACAGTCTCACACCAACGCCCTCACGTCTTACATGATGAAACCATTAACATAAACCCCAGCAAAAGGCTCTCACTGTGTTCCCATGGGTGGTTTAGATAATAATCTAGGGAACTTCCCTAAAAAGCAAAAAACAAAGACTGGTTCAACAAGCAGTCACTTCTTTCTCCTTTTCCCATATCCACTTTTTCCTTCTCTATCGTCATCATCGTCATCGTCGTCATCCTCATCGTCACTATCAGGTTCGGTCCTGCCCTGCTGCAGCTCCCCTTCCTGCCACTCCCTGGCTGCCAGTCTTTTAAACACGTCGTACTCCTCCGCTGATGTCTGGGCGACGTGCGCAAGGAAGGTGTCCTGATCAACATTAAGGACGCTGTCCAGATTGGGGTTGATGATCGTCGTCTGTCCTTTCTTGTCCGGGGTTTCATAGAAGCCCCGTCGCTCCAAGAAAGTGTGTCGACAGCGGATCTCATCCAGACTGTAACGAAACAGTCGGCACTTCACCATCTCCGCCTGTTTGACACCCATTCTGAAGTAGACGTACTGTGGAGAGAGGAGGTAAAATGTGCCGGTCAACACAGTTAGTACACAGTTTGACAACAGCTTTAAGTGGACAACATATAAAAGTGTGGACACAGGAGATACTCCTATTCCGAAACTCTGAGCTGATCTTAAGGACGGTATGCTTTCATGTGGGAAAGTGCAATGCGGATGCACACTGTCCCACTCTGCACTGTACAAAGAGACCTGCAGAAGTGCTCACAGGATTATAAAATGCAGATCTGGAAAAAAAAAAAAATATATATATACACAAATAACATTCAGTCTATTATTACTGGAATGGAGCTACTGAGCCCACTGTGCTCATCATCTTTGATAACTTATTCAAAACATCTAGGAATTCACATTTGCATCTTTTATGTAATAATATGGTAACCGTTGTTTGTTACACATTTGAATACACAGAACCCAAGTATAAGGTCTGTTTGGACAGGTCTGTTTGACAATCCAAACTAAAACCTAACAAAAAGCAGCAAACGCAATTCACTTGCTCACCTGAAACTTGTACTCCAGCTGATCCAAGTTCTCCAGCACCACTGCTGGACAATCTCTGATGATGTCTGTGACCTGCTGGGAAGTAAACAGGCACTTCTCTTTGAGAAACATCACCACATTTTTTACTCTTTTCGAAGGCACAGTCAGGATCCTGGGGTAATGGGCCACCATCCTCTGAAGGCTGCCTACGGAGAAATAGAGTAAAATGCGGGTTTCATATATTTTCAGTAATTTTATGCCTGATCTAATGTAGAAAAAAACTGCGCAAAGGCAACACCTTACCTTCAACTAAGCCTATTTTCCGCAGGTTGCTTATGCGCTGCTGCAGCTGTGCCTCTTTGATGGTGTAAAGTTCAGGACATTTCTCCAGGCACTTCTTCACACTCGACGGGTTGAGACCCAAGACAAACAGAGCTGTGAGGGTTGGTAGGATGTGTTTGGCAGAATCTCCTTTTCTGACATTGGCCAGAGACTCGTATATCTGCTCTGCCTGACTCTCTGTGAAGCCCATATCAATGAAAGAGCGCAGGGACAGCTCAGTGATCCCACTCGGAGGATTCAAGTCTTGACTGTGCTGCGTTGCCTGGTTGGTGAAGGAACAATACCATCTGGACTGGGGGTAGTATCTCCCGAACTGACGCGGACACAGTGTAGATATGGTGGCATTTCTCACAGCCAACCGTAGTACCTGTGGAAAAATACACGCCTTTAAAACCCTCACAGACAGCAGCGGTAGAGGGGGCAGAAAATATGCTAACAAACTCCACCGTTATCATTAGCTCAAGTTAGCAGACGTGAAGGTTATAAATGTCAGTCTTTTTTCTTTTCTTTTTCTTTTTTTTACTGATGGGTCCATTCAGTTAAAAGTGTTGCACCTCTAATTATTTCTACTTCGAGGAAAAAGATACTAAATCGTAATAGTTTGTATTTATACTTCACCTGATTCACAGCAACACGGGTTCCCATGCTTCTCCGTTATCGAAATATTTCCGTCTTCCAACTTAAAGAGTACAAAGGTTCCGCTACGTGTGTATGTATATCAAAGACTGTGGAAAACTGTTTTTTTCTACAGTCTTTGGTATATATTCGGCTAGTCAAATATGATGGTGTGACCATGATTTAGAAATCTTATAAGACAGACATTTTCTTAATTAAATTGCCTGTGTCGTGCCAAAAAGTGATTCTCGATGGGTTTTTTAAAGCGTCTAATATCTTTGTTTCTATCTGTTTATAGACCGCAGTCATTAGGGTTTATATATAAAATAAAGAAATTACTTGTTTTATCCTTATGGCTCTGCGTGACTGTACTAATAAATTCAGTGCTTTTTGGAAACATGTTTTTAAACTCAATGACACCTTCAAACGTCACTTTACCAGGATCTAATTGCAGCTTGTGCATTGTGCCTCAAAGTTGCTTGACACAATTCGTGATTGGCATATTTGACAGATTGTATTTCAACAATCATAGAGTCAACAGTCTAAATAGAGACTTTCGGGCACTTTTTGGCAGTGCTTTCCTGCCCTGAGTAACGATATGGTGCTCAATTCATGTTATCAACGTCATGAGTTAATCATTTTAAATTCCAAAACATGTTTTCAGATGAGAATCAGCATGGTGAATGCAATCAGGATACATAAAAAAGTAAAGTCTGGGCTTTTTAAATGGTTCAGTGTTATTATAAGGACTTTTCAGGAACTCCTATCTTCACTTCACAGTGAAAATAAATCTTCAACTTTATTGGAATAGCTGACAGTCTGTAGCTAGTGTAATATACTCATGATGAAATATTTGCAGTACCACCCTCCTCTCTACTTTGAAATAACGTGAAAGCCTGTGAAGGAAGTGGCAGCCTGTAAATAACAGCAGCTGTTAATCTAGCAGCTTTAACACCAGCTGGGAACCTAATAAATGTGTCCCCAACAAGTACTGCAGTCATTTAGTGTTTTGGATATAAATTTAAGTAGCAGTTACCTGACTGAAGAGAACATGCTTGTGGCAATACATTTATTGATGTATAAAAATAAATAGATAAATATCAGATAGTCTTACACTTTTAATTAAAATATACAAGAATAAAACAATGAATATAAATTGCCCATTATTAAAAAAAAAAAAAAAGAAAAAGAAAAAAAAAGCTGGATCAAGAGTTTCTTTAACTTTAATGAGTTTGTGTGATTTCTCTGAGGTAACAGCTTATAGTTGTTGTGTTTTTGTAGTAAAGCTGGGTGATACTTTAAACTGTCACAATTTTTTTTTTTGCTGCTTTAATTTTTCCTCAAACTGCAAAAAAATAAATAAAACATTACATCCTGAACACAGACACAAGCACAGTGTGACCGACCCACGATTAAGTCACAAGGCTGTTTGTCTCATATTTAGTCCCGACAGCAGCGTCCCATCACTGAGGCACACTTCATTTTTCTTCAACATTTATATCTTTGTTCAGTGACTCCAGATAAAAAAAAAAGTTGATTTGACAGTTCGCATAAAGGCTTCACTTTGTTTAAGCAGAGTCTTTAATCCTCAACGAGGTACTTATGCAGCTCCGATTTCAGGGCTGCGATCTCCAACCTCTCATCCTCATCTTCCTCCTCGTCATCCTCAGGCAGAGTGTCATCCCCACCGCCTGAAAATGAGCTCTGCCCGATGTACGCCTTAGGACTGGATTCTTGGTGCTGCGGTAAACCTGATAAAAAGATCAGAGGCCCCAGTACATTAAAACATAGCTAACGATTGTCAACGAGGTTCTCAAACTGTGGTGCAGGTGGAAAAGGAAAAATATGAAGTTAAACTAAGTTGAATTTGTATTACATTTCAAGGGGAAAAAAATATCAAAGTGGCCTGATGCTTATGCACTTATTTTATTATTGCAGAGTGATGAGTATTAAGAGGTGTAAGGGATAAACTGTTTCCACCTCCTGAGGTGTGGAATATCAGAAAAAGTCTGACATCTACTAGTCCAACAGTACCATTTAAGAGTACTCACAGCAGCTCAGATTTTCAGGAACCACCTCTGCCCAGGTGTACTCTGATAGAGAAATGGGCTGGCTGATCCAGGACTGCAGCAGCAGCTGGTCTAAGTCCATTCTGTGAGTTGGGTTAGGGTCAAGCAGCCCGTGTAATACATCATCCAGCTCTGAGAGAATACACAGAAAAACTTCAGAATCTGACTGGACAAAATTGTCTCTATAAACTCAAAGGATCATATTTTGTGAAATCACAACCAGCTGCTGTGTACCTGGAGAGAGATGATACGGGGGATTTAGTTTGGCATCCAGGATCTCACCCACGTCACAGAAGGGATTCTCGCTGAAAAGCAACGTATAGAGCAAAACCCCCAGAGACCACATCTCCAGCTCTGGACCCTCATAGCTACAAAAAGAAGCCCACTTATGAGAGAAGCCTACAATTATTAGCAAGTTAATTCAGTGCTGATGGCATATTCTCAAAATTGTATACTCTAGAGCTCAATTCATGAGTTCAATGGGTCATAAATGTAATCTAGGACTGTAAAAATAACTCTTAACTAGACTCTGCATTCAGATGCAATAATTTAAGTGACTTCTTTAAACAGAAGGATGCTATTTAATAAAATACATTAAAAAAAAAAGAGGAAAAAGAATTAACAGATAGTGTATACTCACGGATTTCCCTGTAGCACCTCTGGGGAGCAGTACTCAAGGGTGCCACAGAAATGATAAAAGAGCTTCCCAGGAGTCATTATAGCAGCAGAGCCGAAGTCTATCAGTCGAATGTGAAAACATGTGTCAATTATGATGTTCTCATCTTTTATGTCCCTGTGAAGGATGTTCTTGGTCCTCAGATAGAAGACAGCTGCCACAATCTGCGAAGAGACAGACGCTGCATTTTAACAAAGAACAAATCAATACTTCATGTCACATTTATGAGCCCACTCGCCTGACACGGTTGTATTTTTCTGGCTGTGCGTGTACCTGTCTGAATATGTAGCTGGCAAGGGGCTCATCGAGCCTCGGCTGCATGTCTATAAACTCAAAAAGGTCCAAACCATCTCCGTGTTTCTCCATCACCATCTGAAAGTAACTCCCATTCTCAAACACCTCCAGCACCTAGTGACACCAACACAGGTGTATGATGTGAAGCAACACAGTTCACGATTAAAACACATTATTTTGGAAACTTTTGCGACAGGGTCATGTGATGCAAACCGCATGGCGACCTTAACGATGTTATGGTGCGTCACTCGGGTCAGTATGGCGATCTCCTGGCTCACTCGCCCTAACATTGGGTCGTCTACCCAGCAGTCGCTCACTATTCTGGCCTTGCTGATGAACTTCACAATCACCTGTAGGTTTTTAAAGTAGGTCATAAAGTCATCTTCTGCAAAAAACAAAACAAAAAAAACTACATATACAAACAACAACCCCCCCCACCAAATATTTTTCTCACTTCTTGCCCATCGCAGCGCCTTTCTGCCTTCCAGACAAATCCAAAGGCTCCTTTACCAACAGCTTTGATCGGCTTGTACTCTTCTTCAAACTGTCCATCACAGGCTTTAGACTGCTCGAGGTCCATGGTGGAGCGCAATGCTTCCCCCTGACTGGCCTCACCAATCCTCTTCATGAAGAAACGAGTAAATGATCACCAAGTTACAAACACAACCGCCTCTAGTGAAGTTTACATTAAAATATAAATAAGATAAAATCCATGCTTTATTGACCTAGACTTAAGATCATTACAGCCACTGACCTCTCCTAGACTGCCTGCTGTTTGGTCGTGCAGTGATTGATCCGTTTGTGACATCGCCCCCTGCTGGCTGAGTCTGCACATCCACATGCAGAAAATGGAGCTTCCGTCTGGGAGGTTTGTCCCGCACACATCACACAGCACATCTGCACACAAGCAGAGAAAAATACTTGTTGCTTTGCATTTGATTTTTAGGAGGAATCTAAAGTACAGTAAACAGTTTAACACCAACCTATTCTTGTGCCGTCTCTGTGGTATCCACTTCCTTCAAATTGCCCCTCCACTATACATGTGGTTTCTGAGGACTGGTTGTGTCCATACACCTTCTGTTTCTTGGGAGTAGATGTGGCAGGCATATCTGCTAGTGACTGAATCCCAGTATTCACTTGTTCACAGCCCTCTTGGCCCTTTCCTTGATGAATTGCAGAGACAGCTTCCCAGTGAACCTGCTCATCCTTATGCTTTTCAAGTTTTTCAGGTGATTTGTTTCTGGCCTCCACAGCAGCAACGTCCCCAGGCTCACTGGGCTCCGCTTCCTGGTCAGACAGCACCATGCATGGGGAGGGAGTCCGCAGGAGCTCAGCTGTATCGCATGATGCCACAGAGTGTGGGGCGTCATTGTTGCCTCCTCCACCACTGAGCAGCTCTACATTACCGCCCAGGTCTAGCTCCGCTAGGGCCCGGCTAACTAGATCACCATTGCTGTTTAGGTCCAGAAAGATACTGGCTGAGTCCACTGCTTGGGCTGGATCAGAACCACCGTGTTCACAGAAGCCAGAAGAAGACCTAGGAAATTAAATTAGAAAAACCAAAACATTGTTACATGAATACATGAAAAATATATTCATAAAGGAAGGAAACGTCTAAAGCTGAAATAAGGAAAGAAATGAATAAAAGTTTGACAGTGGAATCAAATACTGTATTAAAAACACAGAGAAACACATCCAGATGTTAGTATAGCAAATGATATGTGAAATGAATGTTTCTAGTTTTCTTTGAAGTCTAACTAAACAAAAAGGAAGCATACTCAATTTATACAATTGAAAAAGGTGCCGACCCACTAAAGACGCCAAAAATATGAATGAGACAGCATTTCTAAGCTACAGGCTGAAACTCGTCTGTTTCTTCCTGCCATTGTGCAATATTTTAAAGTATGATATATGTAACTGCGAGTGCTGACATTCTCATTAGCATCTTTAGATTCTTTGAAGTTTCAACCAGGCACGTCAGAGGCTTTCAGGGCCTCATCTTACCCACATAACTGAAAAATCTCTCTCCTCACCGGCTCTCCATTGAGATTACTTCAAAGCTCGATTCCTCAAGCACAGAGGCAGATGAACGGTGATCTTTTCCTACATCAGGAGGTTTGTCGTTAATCTTATCAACAGCATGTTCATTCCCAGCAGGACAGTCTACAGAACAAGAAAAACATTCATTGTACATTGTATTTATAGCTGAGCTCCATTTATGTAAAGAAAACATCAGCAGAGCTACGTCACACCTGGGATATTCTCAGGGGCGGGTTCATCTTTTTTCTGAACTTCACTGCCCGGCTGCTGTTCTCTCTTTTGGTGCGATGGTTCAGTGGGAACAGAGCGGCAGGCGTCGTCATCTGGAAGTTCCACCCAGGTAAATGTCTTGAGGAGTGCCTGAGTTGTATCCACACTGTCTATCTGACTACAGCATGGTGCTACCTGAGCTGCTTCTTCCATCAGCTCTGCAGTGTTATTGGCCCTGAGGAAAGACGGGCTGTTTCAATCCAATTCTTTTCTTTCCATGCCAACACAAGAAAGCTACAGGCAAACTCCAGCGGCAAAATATTTACTGAAAACGTATCTGAAGTCTCTCCTAGGAAATCAAAAATGTATACGCAAAACTGCAATCTATGCTGTGGATGTCTTGTTTTTTGGGGTTGGTGCAAGTGTAAAACACAAAGCACTTCACCTTACAAGCACTGGTAATAGCATATACAAGAACGAATGCCTTAACTCCCAGCTAATTTGTCTCTGCAGTTACATTTTTAGTGAGTGAATAAGTCTTTGCCTGTTTATTTCCCCCACAGGCTGAAGATTTAGGACTTATGCAAGTTTCTATCTGCATGCTGTAAATTGTAAATGCTTAGCTTAAATAAAAGCTCAGTACTGAAATACATATTTTGTATAAAAGGTTGGTAAACAATAATGTTCAGTTGGAACAACTTAACGATGCATTACTATTTCTTCAAATTCTAAATAAGAGGCACTATATTAGAAATCTCTACTTTTTTTAAATTTATTTTTTAAATACCAGGCATGCTGTGACATTATTTGTCCAACAGATGGCAAACGAGAGGCCTTTTAACACACTTAACCCACACTGAGATATTCCAGCATCACAATCATTCATGAATCAATCATGACTGTGAAATTTGGGGAAAACATTCCAGTCACAAAAGCTTTACGAGTCCAATTCAGATACAAGTTTTAGGGGGGAAAACAATAACAGCAGAAAGGACAGAAACGATGAGCAGTCACAGCTGATCTAACTGGGGAAAATGTAATTAGTGTTTCAGTGTCTACTGAGTAGTTGGAGACACAGTGAGACCATCAGGCTTGACCAGTGAGTTGGAGTGCTTCCAGATTTACTGCAAAGCACATTAAATATACATGCAGCCTGCGGCTTTAAGGCACCTGATTGTCGCAACAGCAGCTTTTGTCTGTCCAGCATTTCAGAGTACACAAACCCACTCTGTTTAAAATCTACAGTGAATTTGAATATCTGCTGGCATAAAACCTCCTGTCAGAATTAATCACCATCATATCCAAGGCTACTAAAAGCCTCGGATATGACTTACCAGATAAAATAATTGATACACATTAAAATCACGGAGCCTGTGAGCTGGACGATTTTAATGTGCCCGCGTACTTACGTAACCACACGTGTTGAGGTGACTGCAGGAGGGGAGAGGGCAGACAGAGCGCTGCCCTGTTTATCCAGCATCATGCTGGTGCCAGTGAAGATCCTGCCTCTCCCTGCTGAAGTCCTTTCCAGAGCTGCTCGGTGCACCATGGCCATGTCTCCTGCCACTAGTGAGGATGGGTCTAAAATTGAAATAAGAAACTATTAAGTGATGCACAGTGCAAACAAATAATACTGCATGACAGGTAAAAATAAGTACCTTACATATTCCAACACTCACCATATTTTCCTGATATCCTGGATGCTGCAGGACTTTTAGAGGCCTTTGCATGAGAATCAGAGAAGGATCTGGTCTTTCTGTCCAAGTCCGACATCCATCCATAGAAACCGGGCATCAGGAAAGTGATGTTCTATAGATAACAAAACAGCAATATCTATGAGGATCGGATGGTCCTCAGTCCAAACATCCACGTTCAGTGGTTACATTGGCTGACCTTCCCCAGCAGCTCGTCCTTGCTGTAGCCAAACAGACTGAGGGCCAGGTGGCTGTGGATGCTGATGATAGAACCATCAGTGTGGAGCAGAAGGAGACCGCTGACAGGAGCAAACACCCAAACTGTTCCAGAGTATTCTAGGGCAGGGCTGACAGTGCTGTCCACATTGACGTCTGTGAAAGTCCAAGCGTACGTTCAAAGTGCACAATTAGTTAAAGAAAGCATAAGTGATATATAAAAGCAGATGACATGGGGGGGGGGGCATATTAGTACATTTCCAACTCTAAATTGTCCAGGAAAAGCCCCAAAATGTAAAACCTACACCTCTATTGGACTGCAAGAAGTTTAAATGTTAATTGGAGTGTACAGCACAACACAGTGTGTGGGTGCATAACCCACACACCCACTGGGTGCACAACAGTGAGTGTGTTTTTAATCTATTGGTCATAGCTTTGTCCTACAATTTAAGCCAACTACCTGATGAGGATGACAATTCAAGGCTGTCATTGAGGTATATGTAGCCAGTCCCATTAAGCTGGTGTTGGGGTTTCCCACACTGCACCGCCCCTTGAAGTTTAACACACAGCGGGACTGCTGCACCTTCTCTGCTTCTACCACACACTCGCTGAACCCTCAGCATCTGAAAGCAGATAGAAAAAAAATTGTACTACAGAAATATTTAAAAAGGGATATAATTTTCTTCTTATCCATTCTGCCAAGATGTCAGAGCAGCACATTGATAAAAAGGGTCTCGGAAGCAGAGGTTAAAATTCCGAGTTTTCCTTAGCTGAGCAGAACAGTTCAAAAGTGTGCTTACTTTGGGCAGTGCATGACTGCGGAGGGGGATTTGTAAAGAGGGGATTAGCTCCTTCACAAAAACTCCTTTTAACTCCTCGGGATGATGGTATCCATGGAGATGGGCAAATGCCAAATCACAGGTTAGGATTCTGCCCTGAAAGTGACAAATGTACACGTCTATGGCTAGGCATTACTTTACATTTGTAAAAGAATGCTAAATAAGGGTGTACTTACATCTCTTGAGAAGGACAAAAAGGAAGACATCCTTTCTACATTTTCCATCACGAGAAGGAGGTGCTCTTCATTCTGTGATTGTCTGTAGGTGTACACAGACACTGGCACCTCTCCAGATAAAGTCAGGGCATCCACCTGCCAAAACACAAACAAACAAAGAAAAAAAAAACCCCAAAACAAATGAAATGAATAAATCTATGGTGTAGATTAAAGAAATCTGACTCAATGGCTCATGCTGTTTTAAGTAATTTCATACCACTTTTCCAGACGCTGCTACAACAGTCCCATCGACTAGTGGAAAATCCTCTTCCAGTGCTTCTTCCAGGACCTGACTGGTTTTCTTTAAGAGGGAGGGCAGCTTTTTTCCAATGAGCTCTTCAGTTGTGCACTGAAACAGCTTGCAGGCTTGTTCATTTGCTGACAAAACCTGAAAATAAAATAAATAAATAATTAATAAAGTAAGCAGTTCATACAGTTGAAATGCTGGTTATCCTGTGCTGCAAAGCAACCTCCCTCCACATTAAGTCAACAACACAGTACCTTTTTAGTTTTATGGTTGACAGTTAGAATGACTTTGTTTGGGTTGAAGGCAGAGGGATACCCCGGCAGGCCAAAGTCACCAGACATTAGCTGACTGAAGAGCATCTCCTCTCTCTCTGACATAGTAGACAAGTGTGGCAAGGAACCTGCTTGAGAAGATGGAAGCAAACTACACATCTGGCGGTTTTTTGTGGCCACAGAAGATCCAATGTCAAAATGATCACCTGTAGGAAAAAGTGGTGTTATAAGCTGAAAATAAATACAATTTATTCCCCTTAGTTTAAGAACACAAGCCAATCAAAGCCGTCAGTGATGGGGGTGGGGGCGTCATATCAAAACTGACTTGAGATGAATTTATTAGCGCAGCATT
>NW_005187405.1:3872787-3875254 GCF_000239375.1 Pundamilia nyererei
TATATATATATACACACACATGTTGTTTCCACGGAATCGCACACAAACACACACAGAATCGAAGAATGGCTTCCCTCCTCTGGAAGCAGGAAAATCGCATTAGCATGACAAATAAAATGAAAGAAATAAAATACTGTAAATGAATGAGTAAAATAAAGCTCATGCAATTTCTAGAGGGAAAATATTATCATTATTTTAATATAAAGCGAGAAAATCTAAATTTACGCTAAGGGCAAATAAATACATAAATAACTAAAACAAAACAAAACAAACAAAACAGCAGAAGCATGAGAATATTTTGTTTAAATTGCAGTTTATATTCTAAGTAAGGGAACAATATTTGATGTATTCACATTTGTTCAAAAAAACCTAAGGCATCCATAACATCAATAGAAAAATAATTATATACATTTAAAACATATCACATCAGAATGATTAACTTTTTTTATTTTCATGTATCTGATGAACAACACCAAAGTACATGTCTGAACAAACATAACAAAGATAATCCCATTACATAAAGCTGGCATCTGGGAGAAGTTGGGCAAAAATTCAGCAAGTTCCAGGTGCAGTTACTGCAGGGGTCCATATGGTGTCATTTTTTCATTTTATTTATTTTTTCTCTTCACTAGCTACATGGCTTTTCGTTTGTTCAATTCACAAGCACCCCCTTAGAATAGACAAATGTTTTAGTCACAACAAAAAACAAAGTTGAACAAATCGGACATGATCACTACTGACAGGAAGTCCAGCAGAGAACAAACTGAAAGGGGTCAAAGGGACGCAGTAGGAAAGTACCCTCTGAGGTGCTTTTGCATAAGTGAAACTGACCAAAATAAAAAATAAAAAAAAATATATAAAGAGGCAGAAATCTCATTCTGACATAGCTGCTTATTAAGGATATATATTTATATATAACAGTCTGTACAGATGTTTTGAAACATGTTTTTGTTAGAATTAGCTCTCATGGTATTAGCGAAAAATGCTGTGAGCAGAATTTCAGTTCATTCAGTACTGAAACAGTTTATCATGATGACGGACCAGCTCCAGCTGCAACCACGACTGTTCATCCAGTTTGCTGACACCAGGCCCAATTTTTTTTGCACTCCAAAACACATCTAGTACATTTGACTTCTGTAATGCACACATTTTGATACATATCCTCTTTTGCTTTGCAGTTGGTGTACTTACTGAGCTTTATGCGGTGCTTATGGGGTAGCATATTCCTCTAAGTTTTTGTTTCACCTACACTGAGAGTAATTTCAACAAACAGTATGTTGAAATTAAATAATGTTTTGCTTCTTCTGAATTTGTGGTTCAGCACCTCCTGCAATGTTTCTAAGAGTGGAAGAAGTTTTCACACTAGCAATTATCTCACTGGATCCTTTGTCTTTGTTTTGTTTACTCCAGTGGCTGGCTACTTTAGCTGTAGCATGCATGCTTTGTCAAGTAGCTCACTTTACGCTAATGAGTACTGGTTGAAGGAGCAAAGCATAACACATTACATAGTCACACAAACACACACACACACGCACACACATACATAGTCATACGCACACGCAAGCATCTTGGGCACACCCTGTGGTGCCATGGCTGTGAAAAGTGAGCTTTGATAAGCTTTGGGAGCATAGTTCACTAAAACATGTCCATCCTAATGGTGGTAGTCTCTTTTACTATGTGGACGGTTGCCTAGTATATGATCCACCTCTGAGGCGATGCCTGCTGTCATCTTTGGAATCACCTAAAATGAACATGACATAGGAAAAGTACTTCATGATAACGCAGTGCCTCAAGACCAGCTAATGAAGAGATTACACTGACATGATGTTGTACCTGAATGGCTCCCAGGTTCTCTGTGAGCTGGCTTGGACTGGAGGACCCCAGAAGCACTGAGCTCACTCCCTCATTCCTCAGGCACCAGGCTGAAGATCAGAGAAAGGAGAAATCTCAGACTTGCAATGAGGTATCAAAGGAGAAAGAACTTCCAAAGACATATATTTGCTTTGACAAATAGACGCTATCTGTTACCTATGGCTAGCTGTGGCAAAGTGCATCCAAGCTTCTCCGCAATATGAGCCAGCTCTTTTAGTTTGGCTTGCTGTTTTCTCCCTTCCTCACTCACGATTTTCTCTCTCAACCACTGGTATGGCTACAGGAGCAGTGAAAGCAGATGTGTTAGATTTACATGCAAAGATAGGCAGATGATTATTCAGTTCTTGTATTGCTGGATTTTTCTGTTGCCTTTGACACAGCTGATCATAGTATCCTGATGTATAACTTCACTTAACATCTCTAGATCAGGTCTGGATTTGTTCCCTTTCTGTCTCTCTCAGTTGCTTCCGCTAATTTTGTGTCCTCAATTAATGAAACTTTATTAATCCTGCAGGAATTTCGTACATTATGTGGTTGACTGCTCCCACACACAAATAAACATTAAACAAATAAAACATTCACTCTATTAAAAAAA
>NW_005187405.1:3875726-3894540 GCF_000239375.1 Pundamilia nyererei
TGTCTCAAATACACTGTCTCACTGTGAAATGGAAATGATCATACCTACTTTTAGTTTGTTTAGTTTGAACTGACATTGTCCCCAATATCAGTTCAAATATGTAGCACCACAGAGGTCAAATTTAACCTGTACCTTCATCGAGGCCCTGGAGGATTCTGGGATACCATTCTCGTACTTTCCTGTGATGATCCCGCAGGCCAAAGGTGACCAAGAGACCACACCCACACCTGCAAGATCACAGTCACAATTAAGCAACAAGCAAATTAGGCAAATTTGATATTCAGAAAAATTTCCTTAAGACCTACCTATCTTATGGTAGAGCTCTGGAAGATGAGTTTCCACTTTTTCCCTCTGGAAGAAATGATACTCTGCCTGTTCACACACTGGTGGGATGAGATTGAACTGCCTGGCCACAGAATACGCTTCCTAAATGTGGAGCGGACAGAATGATGAGGATGGCAGAAAGTGATAAGGTAATGTGTAAGACTGACTCTTTGTATTTAATGACTTTTATCGCTCCGCTGTTCTTTGTATAGCACAAGGAAACTGCACATCTTTCACAGCGCTGACAGCTTCAGCAACAACAACAACATTTAGACACTTTAGTCACTGAACTCTGTTCACATTTGTTTATACAATGCAAAACATCACATGTGAGGCTGATCATCAGAGTCAGTGGTCAGTCAGTTTCAACACTATATATTTTTTCTTTTTAGCCAAGCACATCCTAACCAGGGTTACTGTAGTAAAACTAAACAAAAAGCTACAACTAAAGTGTGAAGTTAGCAGAAATAAATTATAAACGATAATAGCTGAAACAATGTTATGTACTCACAAAACTATCTAAAAGATTTTCTTTTTTTAGATATAAAGGATATTTTCATAGTTTTAGTCATTGTAAATGGTACATCTCTTTATTTAGACTTCAGCTAATTTAAAAACTACCTTCAATGAGTGATTCATTTATATTGTAATATCTATCTTGAATGGGAAATTTTTGCCCCTGATAAAACACTCTTTACATTTTTTAATGATTAAGAAAACTGAGGTTACCACAAGATAACACTACGGATTTTTAATGCAATACAAATCAAACCAATCTGGAAATGAACTGAAACAAAACTAAACTGGACATTGAAATTGAAACAAGTAAATAAATTAATTAATGAAATCAAATTTAAATAAAAAAAATTATTCTAAAATATATAAAACATAAAAGTGATGCAAGTAAAGTTTATAGAGAGCACTGCATGTCTCTGTCTGATTTTTTCATTGTATTCATGGTAAAAAATCATAACAAGGATTAAAAAGAACCTGATGTACTCTCACTGGCCAATTCATTAGATACACCTGTTTAACGCCAAATATCTGATCGGCCAAATCACATGGCAGCAATGTAATATATTAAGCATGTAGATCTGTTAAGCTTACCAGCTGAAGTTCAAACTGAGCATCACAATAAGGAAGAGAGGTGATTTAACTTTCTTTGAGCATGGCATGGTGGAGTTTTTCAGAAACTTCTAATCTACTGGGATTTTTCCCACACAGCCATCTGTACGTTTTACAGAGTAGGTCAAAAAGAGAAAGCATCCAGCGAGCAGCAGATCTCTGTGTGAAAAATGCCTTATTGATGCCAGAGCTCAGAGGACTGGTCAGACTACTTCAAAGAAGTCAACAGTAACTCAAATAACCACTGGATTCCACCCATGAAGGCAGGTTTGAAGACAAAAGGGGTTTTAACCCAGCAAGGTGTAACTATCGAAGTGACCAGTGAGTGCATATCAACCTATTACGCCTATTCATTTTTAAAATAAATACTCTGTCCTGGAAAGGTAAATACCTTTTCCTGTCACTCACCATGATCTCCATGGCAGACCACCGTGATGTCCCCCAGTACATGGCCATCCCCTGGTTGATCACATGTGTCATTGCTCTGACTATCTCTGCAAACATTAAAGAGCAGATATGTGCATCATCAATAACTGAACATTGAATGGAGTCATGCTAGAAATTTGAGAGGTTGTCTCAACAGCTTAACTTGCATTATTTTCACATTATAACATAGAAATTAGATTACAGCAATACTAAATTCAGTTTTTTTCTCTCATCAGGTAATAACACAATTATGAGAAGACTTGCAGGTTCAAAGAAGATTCCAAGAGCTTTAAAACTTTGGTAAAACTGCAGGACAATGAAAAAGATAAGTGGATCCTTGAAGTGTCCAGCCTCTTCTTTTAAACCCATGTGTGAGCAGATATTGTTTGCTGGGGTCACACTACTTAATGAGGCCAAAGGCTGCAGGGTTAAAAGACTCAGCTGCCTGTGCCGTGGAGGAAACCACAGCAAAAATACTGAAGGGGCTGAAGTCAGCAGCAGCGGCCTTCAGTGGTTTGTGTATTTGTGCCTCAGGATGTGGCAGGAAAGTAGCGTTTTTTTGAAAAAGTGGAAGAGTTAAATAGTTTTTAATAAAAACCCCTGCGAAGTACTTTCTCAAAGGATATCTAACGCATGAAGAGAAACAGCTATTATTCTGAATGTGTGTGCGTTAAATGCTACACGCAAACTTTCTAATTACTAAAGAAACCAAAGGCAGTGTGATCAAGTAATTCATGAGATTATTTTCAGTCTGTAAAGGAATTAATAAACCATCTGCCACCTTAGTACAATGCTGCATGCAAAATGTGAAGCAGAAAGGCTGGATATGAGGGTGAGGAGATGAGAGCGCAGAGTGTGATTAAAAAAAGAGCGATTCCTTTTCATCAGTAGTTTTCTCTCTCTAGACTGAAATGTAGCTTTGTGAGAGACAGAGAGCAAGTGTGCATGTGGGTGAAGCAGGTGGGAGGGTAGAGGAATAACAGTACATCTGCTCCAAAGGGGATGGAGGGAGGAAGGGAGGGAGGGATTTGGAGGGATGTAAAGATAGAAGGAAAAAAAAATGCTGCGAACCATGTAGCAACCTCAGAGGCACACACAGTTAATAACAGTTTGCAAATACACGTATAATCCATCTCAATGCCGGGAGGGGAAAAAAAAGATGACACCTTGATTCATTGAAACGTTCAAGTCTTAACATAAAGTTTCTTGCCACAAGGGCTCGATGAGTCATCAGCTCCAACAGCAGATGCCACACTGATCCTGTGCTCAGGTGAGATGTGCTGCAAACACCATTGACACCCCACTCACAAAAAACAAACAAAAAACACACCGCAGTGTTTTCCCGGAGGGTGATGTGGGTGAAGCTGTGGGCAAAAACACGCAATGAAGAGCGCACACGTGAAAAAATGAATGTGTGACATCAGTGTACAATTTAGATGCCGAGATTGCATTTGCACAAATATGCAGAAGCCAATTAGCCTAGCACGCAAAGAACAGAGGAAAAGGGATATAGAAACAGGCTCTGCGCAAAGCTAACAAAATCCAAGTAACGCATCTCAAAGCACTCTCATTAGTACAGAAACATATCAAACTTAAAAACTGCTTGGCTGCTAGCCAGAGTTAGTCAGCAACACACCCCAAGGTCTGGAACATTGGCCAGCTTCAGCCGGCAGGTATCACAGTGCAGCACAGAGGGTGTAAGAAAGCCTCCAACTCCCACTGATATCCATATTTGTCTGGGCAGGTATCTCTGAGGATGTCATTTCAGAGAGTTTCTTTATAGTGAGGCGTCTAACAGCGGGGACGTAGAACACAACTAAAAATATTGCTCATTTATGGAAATATGTCACATCACAGGAGATTGTCAGTGACAGATGAGACCCGTTCTAAGTGATACGACTCTGGAAAAAAAGCGTGGGGAAAGAAATAATAAAGATACGTTTAGTAATGCTGAGTAAGTGAGATCATTTTCCATGCTCTTCTTCTGTAATGAACAGTTGAGGAGAGAGAGGTGATGTCCTGGCACTTTGCATTGCTAGCTAAGGGGTTCATGTTCAGTGTGCTGTGGCGGTTTCATTTCATTTGCTAGAGAATAACACTCGGCTGGAAGGACTGATAAAAAATCATTTTACTGATGCCATCTGTCTGCCTCTGCATTCTGTTCTTTATTCAATTGGTCTGGGGTATTTTCATATTCAGCTTATTGAATGGCTTCACTCCTCTCTCAAATCAAATGTGATTCTGAGTGACTGGGTACCAATGTTGCGGCTGGATTTGGGCGAGTTATTCTGCGAGCTACCCTTGTACCTATTCATTCAATGAATTGACTGTGGCACACACGCCCCTCCTTCGAGAACCTTCTTGTCACATTCAGCTGGAGAAAAACTCGCATAGCGTCTCATCACTTTGACAGCTGCTCTAGTAAAGAGCAGTCAGAGAAAGGGGAGACAGAGTCTTCCGTGAAGGAAGAAGTTGTATATTTGCAGCACGCACTTGGTCTGTCCCTGCTGTTGGACTGGATACGAGCCAAAAAGAAAGAAAGAAAAAGACAAAAGAACAAGCAGGGAGACGACACGGGTGCAGAAAAGCATGACTCGATGGAAGAAGAAAAGCAATGATTATAACAAAGGCAGACTCTGCAGCCATGACATCACTTTTTTGGTCCCCACGGGGACGCAAGCTGTCTCACACAAAGTCGGAAGCAGTTAAAGTCACAAAAACAAATGCAAACACAGATGGATGCAGATTCACCTGTTCAGTGGCATATTTGAAACTACAGTGCTGTTTTGCTGTTTGGTGTTTTTGCTGTTAACACAGTTAAGGCTTTAGCAGCATGATGTTGGAGTGTCAGTCACGGAGAGATCTGCTAAACAGTCCCTTCATGCACGAGGTTCATCCTCGCTCCCTCACTCGCAAGTTTTTAAGGATGACTGATACCCTAACAATGATTTAGAAGGGTAGCCATGCTCCTTTGTATTAAATTATGAAGCAAACAAGACCAATTTCTCACGCTGACTAATGGGCCAAATGTGCTGCAGAGGTGATAAAAGCCTGCCTGCTTTACATTTGTCAGGATATATTTTTCAGCTGACGTCTCTCTCTCTGTTCACTTCCTATCATCTTGTCAGACTCTCAATCAGATCACAGTTCTTGACATGAGCTGAAGAGACTTCATCTGCAGGGGGCAAAAGACTAAAAGGTTTGATAGAGAAGGCTGCGGGGTCTGCCTGCTAGTCACCAGCCACTGGTACCAGTGACAGCAAGGACCCTGGAACGATCGCTATGACAGACAGGCCTCCCACAGTCTGTTGGCTCCCACGGGTGGAAGCGAAAGGGGAAGGAGGAGGGGGGTAAAGAGGAAAGAATGGAAAATATTTCAGTGAGATCAGTGCGCCTCCATCCTTTCACTCAAATACTACCTGTGGTTTGACAGTTTGTGTGGAAAGACAGAAAAGGGGCTCAAGTATCTGTGATGCCCACATGGCAAGGGAGAGATAATAGAGTAAGAAACTGGAAGTGTCTAAAAGAAATAAATGGTGGTAACATAAGGTAGATGTGTGGGAAAGGAAGCGCAAGAGCGTTAAAGAAAAATAGCACTCAGTAGGGCTTGTATCTAGTGAGACCAACCCAAAAATACACCAGCTTCCCCCATAGGGGCCGGATAATCCTGCTTCTGAAGAGCAGGGAGGGCTGGGAGCGGGTGCAGTTTGGAGACCCTGTGGAAGCTAGCGATCCCGCTGAGACAGAAGAGAAATAGAGGGAGACTGGTGGACTAAAATAGAGGGAAGAGAGACGAGGAAAGATTGTCATTTTACTTGTAATATGTTCGGGGATATGTCAGAGGAAAAACACATAAACCTGACCGCAAAAACAAACCCCCCTTTTGGTCAAAGCCAAAGGCCGCCGGTCCAGTACGGGCAGCGGCTTCATCAGAATTTCTCACCCTCTCATGTTACAGAACAACATGTATTGTCGCTGGCTCAACTCCCCCCCAACAGCCCCATGAAGTCTGGGTTGGCAATCACTTACCCTCCATGGGGGTATTGGTGTCTGTCCGGTTGGCAAAGACCACATCCACATACTCGAGTTGCATCCTCTGGAGGGAGCCCTTTAAACCTAGAGTGAGAAGACATAAGCCAGGTTTAGAGAGAGAGGTTTGGGTTCTAATAAAAGAAGACAGTTAATAGGAACCATGAGTCCTGGGTGTCCTTCTTATAATGGTGAAATAAATGGGCATATGCAAGGATACATAGAGTGTGACCTACATCTGCAGAAAAGAGAGATCTTTTTTATTTTCACTTTTTAGCCAACACCGCGACAGCGACATGCTTAGCTGGTAGGGGTGCCAGCTTCAAAAGAACAAGGGATATTCAAATGCATTCAAAAGTCACAGTTATGTCAGGTAAAAGGCAAAAACAATAATAATAATAAGGTGAAGTGGCTCCTGGGGGGGTTTGAGCTCAACATGTTCGTAAACATGACAAAGTGACAGTTGGCCACATGTGACTCAGAGCCTTCCAGCTGCATCTGGCCTGCTGCAGCTTTGATCCAGCTCGCGTTGCATTCAAGTTGTCATATTCAGTCTGGTTTACCTGGTACGTACAAATTATTTTTTGGCAAACCAAGAAAATGCTGCTTACCTACAAGCCTGCAGTACACCCAAGCAACACAAAACAAAACAAACAAACAAACAAACAAAAAGTCCTCTGTCACTTCATCGACTAATCCAACGCCACATCACCCACAGACAAATAATATGATTTCTGACTGCCAAATTTTATAATAGATGATTTACTGAGGGATAGTTTATGAAGATGTAAATTCTCAGTGTCCCACATACCAGGTAATGATCCTGATTATTCGGGGAGCTGATATTCCAGGAGGCTTTGTGGCCATTTAAAGACAAAGGACACGGCTCAGTTTTCGTTTTTAGTTTTGTTAATTTGCTTTCGTCATGGCCGTCATCCTGACTTGCTGCAGCAGAAGTCGGCTCCAGTTGCAGTAATATAATAATTAGCTATGGTAGTACTCTGTATGTTCCAGTAAATATTGACAGTGTGAGCATGAGTGCTAAACAGATGATTGGAATAAGCCATAATTTATATCAATAATCTTAGTGGCACATTGTAGTGTCAAGATTCACATAGTTAAACCTTTGGATGTTTTTGTTGCCCTTTTGTTTTAATAAAATAAGAAAAGATGATGTTTGAAAGAAAATTTTTATAAATGAAAATGCTGATTCGTTATACTTCAGGGCTTAACAGGCTGGTAATTAAGAGATGTGGGTCCAAATGCAGGACACAGGTAGTCAGAAATAAGTCTAAGCAGAATCCAGAACCCAGAGAATGACAAAGTCCAACCAGAACACAAAACAAGAAAAGATTAAAGATCCAAACAAAAGACATGAACACACAAACATGGAACTAACGCAGACTAGCTGACAGGCATTAAAAGGGGGACCTAACTCAAAAGATGAATTAGTATGGTGTCTACATGTAACACATGAATTATTTTAAACTATATCTTCTGGCACTTTGGTTCTAGCAGCCTATTGCAAAAATACATATTATGAATACACATTCCAATTCCTTTAGTTTAATCTAGAAAAAAACGCCAAAGATAACAGTTTCACAGACATAAAACTGTATTATGTATTAAACTGTACAGCAGATGAACAGTATCTGAAAGTCATGTCCGGTCAGAAATAGACTCAGTGGAAGAGTGGCTGCCAAGATGGGAAACGGGGAGAAAAGGCTATGATATATCTGAAAATCAGTAGCAACAGGTCTTATGGAGTAAATCCAGAGTGTATCCAAACTTTCTGTTCAAACCATCATCACTTTGTACGGAGGACATCAGGATAGAGGTGTAACAGTGAGTGTTTACAGGCATCTGTAAAACACGCTGGAAGCTCAGTCATGGTTTGGGAATTCATTTCACTTCATTTTGTAAAACTTACCAAAACTGACAGCACTGTGATTTTTATCCACAGTGCAATATCATCTGGCATCTGATTGGCAGTGGCTATATTTTCAGCGTGACAGTGAATGAAGATGCCAATGCTGTTCACTCACAAAGTTTGATAGCTTTACTTAGCACTTTACTCTGATTTCTAAAAACAAACATGCATATAAAAGATGTATAGAACACATTGCTCACTTCACAGGAATAGCTGTAATCAATACATATTTTCTAATTTAATTACTGTCACAACTACTCAGCTGTAAGTTTTATGCACCTGCCACCATTCTCACTGCACAAACAGGAATCAGTTTTGATTCAAAATTGTAATTTATAAGGTTCAGAACTATTTTCAGAGTTAATCACTGTCAAACCAAGCTCGCAGGCACCTTCTCTTAGATAAAAAAAAAACACCTGTGCAATCCTTTCTTATTGTTACATAAATAAATGCTGCTGGCAGCTGGTGGAGGAACCAAACAATTCAAAGCCTAGAGCCTGATCAGAAAGACGAGGGATCAGAGGAAAGGTCGCACTCAGTATTTGTTAGAGGAGTAACACTGTATGCTGAGGAGAGGATAAGTGACGGCAACAAAGTATTGCGAGCAGATCGGCCTCCACTCACGCACACACACAGAAGACCAGATGAAAGAAGAAAAGCGCACACAAGAGACTGTCGCACAAGACGACAGGAGAGTAACAGGGAGTCGAGGCAAAAGACACTCTCGCGCTTTTGAGTAAGCGCGTGTGTGCGTGGCAGATTAGTACCACAGGCTTCATCATCACCCACTAATCCCAGCTGAGAGTTATACTCTCCCTCCTACCATCACAGTCACTTATTCCTTCTTCTGTCGTTTGCACTCCCACAATCCCAGAAACACCCATTACACGGATCCTAATCTGAGCCTGCACCGTCATCACGAGAGGTTTCTGCTGTCTCGTGGATTAGCAGGAGTTCACTGGCTGTGAAAGGAGTCTATTTTTGGATCGGGAAAAAAGATGTGGAACAACAAAGCTACTGTATTGGCATCTGGGATAGAAGAATGCCTTCAATTGTGTTTTCTGTGAAAGAGCCTTAGAAAATGCTGAAGCTGTCTTTTTCCTGTGAGGATGACTCTAAAGAGACCTTGATTTTTCTTGCATCGTCACATTGATGCAAGAAAATGTTCTGCAGCTCTCTCTTTCGCTGATCATTAGGTTTTTACACCCTATCATATACACCCCTGAACATCACTTCAGTCCAGTCAAATGGCAGGCCTGCTGTGGCAGCCTGTAGTGAGGAAGATGATGGCAGCAGATGTTTCGCTCAGTCAGTTTATTAGACTTTGATGAAATGTTCCTCTCCACTTATGGCAGGGATGCTGCACCTTTCTCTTACAATTACATGGACAGCCAAATGGATTCATCTTTGCTAATACCGCTTATGCTTCCCCTCTCTGATGTTGGCTTTCACCCCATTTTCTCTTTTGTACTCTCTGTCCTTCTCTTCCAACCCTTTCTTAGCGCATTCCCCGTTTCTCGTTTGGGGGAGAGTTTCTGCAGCTGCAGTGAATGTTAATAATGTGGCAGAGAGCTGAGTCACTGCAGGAGGTGCATTGCGCTGTGAATCGGATGGCAAATTGTTTGGGAAGCGGGGTGGATCGAGCCAAGGGTACGAGAGCTAAAGTTTATTGTTATGAGTCTCATCAAGGCCCTAGCTCTTTTTAAAGGGGCTGACAGGAGAGACAGTCTGGACAGCACTATTAAATGATGCAACAGTTTCCTAGACAGACACCTGTGGCGGTATTACAAGAAGACGATACATCTGCGAGTGCCTAATGCACCACTGGTTAGTACGGCTTTCAAATTCAGCTGTGTTCATATCAAAAAGGCGAGAAGCGACGGAGGCTGGAACAAAGAGGGATGAGGAAAAGAGATAAAAGAGGGAGATTAGAGGAGTGCAGCGGGGCTCCGACTGGTGGGGTGATGTGAAGGACAAAGCAGAGGGAAGGAAATTGACTTGTTACCTTCAATGATGTGTTTTCTGTTGAGGCCTCTCTCTGTCTCCGCTCTGCAACAGGAGGGAAAGAAGTACATGTCAGGGGTGTCAGCGCATACTCTTCATTACTTCACAGCTCTCGCGAATTGAAGCAGCTCCAGAACAAACTTTGCAGTTTGTTTGCAGTGTCTGTCCTGATCACCTCTGATTTTTCTCATGGCTTCTCACTGAGCACAGAAGCAAATGCCTGATTTTTCTGTGCCTATTTAGGACTTGTTTAGACCAATAAGGCCAGCAGGTAAATTGCAATCAGCGCACAAAGTAATTTAAAGATAGCATGCAGAGTTTTTCCCTCGTTTGTCTGATTTCAGTCTATGATTTTCTTTGACTGCAGCACTACTCAGTATTATATTTATATAGCAGTACTTGTAGTTTATGCAACACTTATTCCATTTTCAACTTTAGACTGTATCATAACACTGTGTGATACAGTGTTATGACACTGCAGCCACCTATTGCTCTGCAAGTTTTGCAGTGAGTCGGGATAACATAAAGCTTCTTTCACGTGGATGTATCAGTATTTTAGAATTAGTACAATTCTGAAAGGAGACAATCTGCACTTTTGATACATATGTACATGTTCCCTTAAGACAACTGTAGCATTTTTACATTTGCTTAAACTCAACTTTATATTCTCACTGTGTATTTTTACTTATTGTTTGGAATTTTTAAGGATCCATCCATCTTCCTCCACCTATCTTATTCAGAGTAGCCGTTGGGCTTTTGCCTATCCCAGCTGTCATAGTTTGGTTGGCGAATTACTCCTTGGACAGGTCGCTAAGCTATTGCAGGGCTAACCCATAGAGACTGCCAGTTTAGAGTCACCAATGAAGCTAAGATGCTTGTCTTTGGACTGTGAGAGGAAGCCAGAATGCCTGGAGAGATCCCACGCACACATGGAGAGAAGATGCACACACTATACACAGAAGACCGTCTTGCTGTGAGTGCAGTGGCACTAACTACCACACCACCGTGCTGCCCCAGTTTAAGAATATAGATATTAAATGCGTCACTATGTTCAGCTGGTTGATAAATTGTCAGACATGCATTGCTAAGTGTGTAGTGTAGCCCACACATCATTTCTGGGAGTTGTTTTGCTAAAAACAGCTGCTGGTTCATTTGGAAATGACACTGGTAACAGTGGCGCTAACTGCTTTCCAATGACTTGTCTCTAGGCTCACTTGTGTTTACTCAGGCACTTAAAGATTTTCCCCACCCCTGCATTTTCCTTTTCCACTTTGTTCCTCTCGTCTGTTTCTGCTCCAGCGTGTTTGTTTTTGTTCAGATGCCCGCGACTTGCCTTACTTCTCGCCTTGCTTCATTTCACACTTTCGTTTTCTTCCTCCCTGTTTCCTATGGTTTTTCCAGAGTGCTTATGGGATATAAACGGACTTCAAACACAATGCATGCCATCCTTCCTCCATGTTATTGTTACTTTTTGTGCAAAAGACTGAAGAAACGCAATAGAGAGGAAATATGAATCTTGCAAATATCCAGGCATCCTGGGATGAACTGATGTTTGACAAGCGAGCTGTGAGACAGTCTCGTAGCTCACTCAGCTGGGGGTTAAGCAGTTGTTCTTTAAATCCATCTGTGTTGGAGAGATTTGAAATACCTTGACAGAATTCAGAGAGGATGAGTTTTAATTAAATTTACACAATTGAGGCTTGGCTCTAGTGTTCTTAGCCGTGTAAGAATAGTCAAACAGTACGTGGATGTACCCATAGCCAGAAGACTTTTAGATACAGATGGCCACTAATGCAGACTGAGAATATTTTAGCGTGACAGCAGAAGCAGCTATGACTTTGGGCAGTTTGGCAAGAAAGCTGAGGGTGGCTAGAAGAGTAAGGAAAAGGGGTTGAGACATGCTGTCATTTTGTCCTCCACATCTGTGTCCTTGCGCTCTGTGTCATCTGTGTCACGCTCGCTGCAGCTGGAGGCAACGTTTTAAAGAATAGGCTCGTGTATGTGAGATGGCCTGACTGTCTGAGAAAGAAAACCCACCTGCTGGACACATGGATAAATATGTATGAACACATACTTACTTTCCTCCCCAGTACAGCTTTGTGGTGATCACCAGACTGGATCTCCTGCAGGAAGACCGTCAGACGCATCAAAAGACCATTAAAAAAAGGTGTTCTCAAAAAGATGATATGTATATGACCATACCTGCATGTGAGCATGATGAAATCTGCCTATGTGTACAAATCAGTGCAATCAGCTATATTTATGTCAGCTGCCTTCCATCCTACACTGCACTTCAAACATCGAGTAAGTCATAGAGTATAATGACCACAGGGTGACTCTTTTTTTCTTTGAATTCTAGCAAGACAGCTCCCTCACTATAACCCACCCGCCATGCTTGAATGATCAATAATTTAAACAGGTCCACAGCTGAGGTGAGGTCGGGCAGAGAGCTGGCGTGAGCAGTTAAAAGGGGTGACGCGCATAACTGGGTTTTCTCTCGGCAGTGCATGCAGCAGAGCGAAATATAAGAAGGATATATTATCGATGTTTTCTGTGGCGGAGCTACAGTTCACGCTCACCAGCATCTGTTTTGATTTGACATGAGCAAATTTGTCAAGTTTACACTTTCATTTAATGAATTGATTTATATAATATATCAAGTGAATTAATGTTGCTTGAAAATTTTCCACTTAACGTGGGAGGCATGGATGCTTGTTCTCAACATTGAACTAACTAATGTCACCAATACACAAAGCTTGAAAACAGATAAACACAAACATTTTGTGCATTTTGTACACCAGAATTATTAGGCTGCTTCATGTGGTTCGCTAACCATGCCTACCTCCACATAAAGCATGTTTGAAATAATTTACAACAAGGGTCCCAGGATAGAACTGAGGGGCTGCAATTCAACTGAAGGAATAAGGAAGAAAATAATAACAATTACTTTCTACCTAATCTTTGTGCACTATTTTGGTTTGCAACTATAGGTTCCTACAAAGTTAACAACACTTGCTCATCGGTATATTTTAGCAGATTTAGGTATTAAATGCTAAACCTCAAAACATGCTTATACTGGGATAATATCAGGACATTTACAGTAGCAGTAAGGATGCTTATGTTTTCATGTTTATCTATGAAAACATCTCGCTAATTACTAGCCAAGTGGTAGAACAAATCCTCCAGAAATGGAGAAGGTTTGCCTTCTTAGTAAAAATTGTTGCCCAGAGCTGCAGCCAACATGTGTCAAAAGATGAAACTTTTCCTGTTTGTGTCACTCTTTTATGCTGAGAGACTAGCTAGACAGTATTTGGCCGTCACTTCCATCCAAACTGTAGATGACTGCAGCTGTTAGTGACCAAGGCAATTACAGGGAGGTGGGACACAAGGGAAAAATTGGGGCCATTGACTGGACCCTAGACCTGTGTGACTGGGGCTTTAGCAGTCATTTTCCCACCAGCTGCCATCAGCTTCCTTTTGCAACCAATTGGGGAATTCAAATTTTTCCCACATGACGGGTGGTTGCCAGATGGTTACTCACCAGTCTCAAGGCTTCTAGGCCTATGTGACTGGGGCCTTAGTCATTTAATCCTGCACTCTCAGCATAAAAGTCCAAAATGGCCAACAAGCTGTGTCTGCAAAACCTCAGTAGAAAGTCTACGGGAAAACGGAGCTCTGCCAGGACCTCTGTAACGCTGCCGCTGACTTCATGGTCTCGGTTGCATCAAGTTTATTCTCTAAATTTTGGCACTCATTAGCTTCCAGCTTGTGACTGACAAATCGGTAGCCGATGAGCGTGGAATTTCGCAGTAAAATCTGGATTCAAAATGACAAGTGATGGTGAAATGACTCATCTTGAAGCTATAGTCCATGATGAGGGATAAGAAGTAGACCAGAATGGATGCATGGGGACTGCTTTAGGTGCCAACAGTTTTGTTTAATTCTTTTATATTTCAAAAAGTAAGTGCTCCATATGCAAAGACAGTTTCCCACGTGGAGGGACCTTTGTGATAAACTGAAGTACCAGCTGTGAATCAGGTGTTATCACCCATGTCAGTGCCTGTTAACTCTGATGCTCTTGAATGGTTGAAAATCCCTGGAACGAAGCTCCGAAATCTTATGGAAAACCCTTTCACAAGAGCGAATGCTCATATAGCAGCAATTTAAAACCTGTGAATTTTAAATGGCATGTGCTTAATATACACACACCTGTTTGTGAGATGTTTGCGTTTTGGCATGCTGTATGTTCAGCGATACAGTGCATATGCAATCAAAAACACATTCTTGGATTCTTTTCGCTTTGTTGAGACACAACACTTTACCTCCAGCACTTTTTCTTGATGATGTTTCCCAGGATTATCTCTGCTCTGTAAAGAAAAACACAAGAGATAATATGATTAGATCCCAGACTTCCAGTTCTCTTGCAGCATTGTAAGTGTGTTATCTGCCACAAATCTGCACCATGAATGCCTGATTAAAAATCAGAAGGAGCCCAAGATAATGGGTAAATGCCTCCTGTACTGTGCGCCTGAATTTCACCAGCGACCTTTAAAATGAATATTCATCCCCGTAAAACTCAACTGTGCTCCGCATTATTCACACAGACGATGCCCAGGCGAGGTAAATTGAGCTGTGAACATAATGCGGAGCCTCCAGTGTTGAATAAGATTATGTAAATCACTTTAGAGTCACAGCTACCTTTCATTTTTGGCTTCCTCAGGTGCATTATTCCTGGTCAGGGCCTAAACCTTGTTAACATCTTTTGTCCTGCGGAAGAAAAAAGCTAACAGGACCAAAAGTAGTAGTGTGATTACAAATGGGAGACATCACTCACTTCCCCCCGGAGTAGACCTCGGCTGTGTCGAAGAGGTTGACCCCGCTCTCGTAGGCGATAGTCATCAGCTGCTCTGCCACCTGACACAGGCAAAAAAAGTTTCCTCATGAAGCTCAGTGTGGCATAAGGCACTTCTATAAATAATAACCAAATTACACTTCAAAAAGGCGGGAAATTCCCTGAAGAAAGGAGTGTACGTCTGTTTACTGTTGAAATGCACATCCTCCAGGAAACTGTACAGTCTGCTTGTTGATTAAAGCTGTTTACTGCGCAGTGTATTTCCCACACTTTTTGACCTACTTCTTGCTCTTTATTCAGAGGATGATGTTTGAAAGGCCAGTTTAGTCGTGAGGACCTCCTCTGCCTGTACCAAGCTCTTATTTTGTTTTGTTTGTGCCTCTCTTAGCCCTTGTGTTTTATAAGCAATGATAAGATGTCCCCACTTCAGTATTTTCTCCCATCTAAGGCCAGAGCAGGACACTGGGAGAGGTCTTTTGCTTATCCTGTGAGAGAAATAGGATCTGATTACTTGGCTTTGGTAGAGCCACGAGGGACTTACTGTAGCAGCTTGCCGTGATATTGGGAAATTGATACCAGAATGATAACTGTGGTCTCACACCCACACCATTTTATATCCAGTTACACTAAATTACTCCCATTGGGGCCACAAATTGTTTTTTGTAAATGGTCTTACTTGTTGTATTTGGGTCTAGCTGAGTCTAAAATAGAGCATGAATAATACCGCATATTTAAGGAGTAAATAAACAATGTAGCCGAAGCCACTCTGATGCTACTGATTTAACTACTCTAAATACCCCAAATATCTTTTTCTGTATTCTTTAAAAAGGAAAATGCTGCAGATTGGGAACAGATATAATGTTTAATAGAAAAATGATCAAGTTATATGTCTAATCTGAGAAAAGGAGGTGTGTCAGCTGATTGATGGATCTGACATGAAGTCTTACCTCGTCAGAGATCTGACCTCCAAATGTTACCCATGTTCCTGTGGGGGGAAAGTCATCGTAAAATATTTGTAACAAACAACAACATAGACGACCTTTTGCATGTAAAAGTCACTCATAGTGTCTTCTAATTAATAATTTGACATTTTTGGCATGGAGACATGACAAAATGCTTTCTGCCCTAAGGCCGTCACAGACAAATGTCACTACAGATTAAAAGAGAAATGACTCCATTATGCCATGTGTACAGATTTGCAGTTTAAAAACAGTTTAAAGGAGAGCGACAAGCATTGTCGTGTAATGCACTGTGTTTTTAGGTGGGATCCTTGAGGTGTTGTAGGGTTTGGGGGGAGTTCCTGTGTGTGTTTGCATTAAACGGCAGACCTATCTATCCATCCATCCACTGCAAACCTGCATATCTCCTGAAGCATAGAGTAAAAACTTTCACAGGAAAAGTCAACTTGGACTCGTGTGATTATTTGTCTGGATATTTCTTTTTCTGATTAGTTTCTGCAAAAGGTTGGTGCACACAGGGCATGTTAAAAGCACACCACGCAAGCACACAAAAACACGCACACTTTAATAGATGATTTACATTTTGTACTGAACTACCTGTGTGCTCAGTATGATATTGCGCGCACATAGTTGCTTTCAAACTTGTAAATGAAATGAGTCATACCACAGCCTGATCTAAGCATGATTTTTTCCACTTAACATAAGCAAGGTAACCGATGTAATGCAACAAGTTAATAAGTAGAAGCCACGTATTCAAGTATTTGTATCTTTAAATTGACCAAAGCCTGCCGTTTCTGTCTTACAGTGCCATGAAAAAGTATTTGCACCTTTCTTGTTTTCACACTGTAATTTTCACACTGAAATGTTTCAGATCATTAAACAAATATAATGATAAATACAAAATGCAATTAATGTAATGTAATGTGTATGTGTTAGTCCCCATAGGGAAATAGTTCCTCTGCATTTAACCCATTCACCCAGTGAAGCAGTGGGCAGCCACCAATGCAACGCCCGGGGAGCAGTGTGTAGGGACGGTACCTTGCTCAGGGGTACCTCAGGGTAGCCGTTCAGTGGAGTTGAACCCCCAACCTTCCGATCATGGGGCCACCACTCTACCTACTGAGCTATTAAGTTATGATTTCATTTATTTAAGGGCAAAGTGTAAAAAACAAATGTCCCCACCTTTGTTAAAGCATGAAATAACTTTGATTAACCACATGTTTTTCAAAAGCTGAGTTCATTTTCACTTGCCGTATCACAGAGCTGATTACTGTGGCACCTGTTGGATCAAGAAATCCCTTAAATAGAACCTGACTGACAAAGTGAAGTCAGCAAAAAGTCTCAAAAAACAACACGTCAAAAAACAGTCGATAAACACTTCACTGACATCTATTGGTCTGGAAAGGGTTACTATGACATTTCCAAGGCTTTGGGACTCAGTGAACCACAGCGAGAGCCATTATCCTCAAATGTAGAAAATCTGGAACAGTGGTGAACCTTCCCAGCAGAGGCCAGACCGACTCATCCAGGAGGTCAAAAAAGAACAAAAAGAACTGCAGGCCTCACTTGTCTCAATCAAGAGAAGGACTGTGCAGAAATGTCCTCCTTTTTTGATCAGCAGTAAGAGAAAACTGCTGCTAATCAAAAAAGACACAAAGGCTCATCTCACATTTGTGAAAACAACTTGATGACCCCTAAGACTTTTAGGAAAATAATCTGTGGACTGATGAGATAAAAACTGAACATTTTTGAAAGGTTAAATCCCCATTACATATGCATAAAATTTATACATCATTTCATACAAAACAAATCCTGCCAACAGTCAAATATGTTGGTCATAGTTTGACAGTCTGGGGCTTCTTTGCTTCTTCAGGAGCTGGACAACTTGCATTAAATGATGGAAACAGAAACAGAATAAATTCTGTCCTTCTCTACCAGAAAATCCTGAAGGAGAATGTCCGGCTATCACTTTGTGTCTAGAAGCTCAAGCTTGCTTGGGTTGAGCAGTAAACACACACGCAAGTCCACCTCTGAATGTCTAAGAAATAAGATTATGAAGGTTTTGAAGTGTCCCATTTCCAGACTTCAGTCAGAGGACGGAGTGAGATGCTTTGGCATGACCTTGAACAATCCGTTCATGCTTGAAAACCCTCCAGTGAGGCTGAATTAAAACAATTCTGCAAAGAGTTCCTCCACAGAAATGAGAAAGACTCATTGTCAGTAATCACAAATGCTTGACTGCAGTTCTTGCTGCCAAGAGTGACACAACCAGTTATTAGGTTTGGGTGGTAATCAGTTTTCCCCACTGGGCCAGGTGGATTTGGATAGCTATTTTCCCCTTAATAAATTAAACCATCAATCTTTGGAATAAATGATGATTTTGATTATCTGAAACATTTAAGTGTGACAAATAAAAATGGGGGCAAATACTTTTTTTACAGCATTTAACATAAACATTTATTAATATATAGCAGATGTTGTATTAAGGCTGATGAACTGAGAACAATTCCCCAAACTTTATTTAAGCATAAAATTCTTGGTTTTGCTGACCTGAAGCAGATTCCTGAAGTGGGAACAAAGGCTTCTTTTATACCAATGAAAACTGAATAATCCGCACCCTGCTTGTGAAATCCAGTATGCAATCTATTAAACATCTGTGGACTGCACTGATGTGCAGTAATCTTGTCTATACTGTAGACAGACACCCTTAGAGTCTCTGTCCTTCTTTAGTATAGGACGAAGACAGCTATTGTTAGAATTTATCTGTTGTCTCAGTTTTCTCTTGCCTGCTCCTGTCACATAAAGCTTGTCACTATCGCCCACTAATAAGAAATAATTGAAAAGCTGGTGTAAAATCTGTAGCCAAATGCGTCAGAAGTATAACACCAGGCTGGTGTTGGCTCAGCCTGATTTTTTAAGAACTGGCACGGACCAAAAAGAAAAAAAAAAATCAATTAAATTGTTACGTGCAGGTTAGTTTTAAAAACACAGCTACAAAACTAAGTTATTCAGACACGTATCGAGACAAATAATAAATTACCAGTGCTCCTTTCTATATAGGAAAGGTGATAAAATAAATGAATGTAATGTAAGAAATAATGCAGCTGAATCTGTAACCAGTGGTCTTTACTCAAGAAAGTAATGTATTACGCATGATTTGTTGTT
>NW_005187405.1:3895119-3906129 GCF_000239375.1 Pundamilia nyererei
CAGCAGTGACATCACGGTAGCTACGTCTATCTTTTATACTACGCATGGTTCTTCGCTAGCTTTGCATTAGCATGCTGTCTGTGTAGATTAGCGCGTTGCTCTGTCAGCTAGCCACAGAGAGGAGTGAAGTTCTAACATTGAAAGTGAAGTGAAGTGATTTTTTAAAAAATCTTTAATGGGTTTTTTTGCAGTTCTTCGATTCCTGGTGAGCTCTGCTATCACTCCCTTCCCTATTCCACCCCAGTTGTTAACCATTCATCCCTCTTTGTAGGCAAATACCTCTGCAAAAAGACACAACCGCAGTACCATTAGCATTAGCTGACTTCATTAAGCATTAGCAATAATAATGGAGTTGTTTCTATCCTGAATGCAGTTTGCATGTTAATCATCATCCTCTTGTCCTTTTCTGAAATAAAAAATAATAATGTTCATATCATCACTTCTCAGAAGTTCCCCTTTGTCCTCCTCCCTGTACATGAAAAAAGTCAGCTGATTGTAGTGCAGGAAGAAAAATTATTTTTCTTTCTATTCACCATTTGTGCAGATAATTGAAGAGCCATTGTAAACTAACAACATAATTATAACTGCAGTGTGACTACTATATTTAGCACGGTAATGCATTACATTGCTGCATAAAAATGTGATTAGCCCAGTCTGACCGTCTGTATCCAACACATTAAGGAAAAACATTTTGTTGCCAAGAGTTTGAGGAGAGGGTTATTATCACCCGTGTCTTTACAGTATAGTGAAAGTGTCACCAGCTATTGGTCAATGTAGCTTTGCACAAACACTGGAAAGAACATCTAAAAGGGGACTGTGCCCAGACCTGAAATGCTCTGTATACTTTAAATATTCTCCTTGTTTCCTGTTGTACTCACAGAGCCTATATAAAAGATGGATGTACTCTGGTACAGGACAGCGACGTCAATACTTAGACCTACAGTTAATCTAACAGCCAAACAGCAGCCAAAACCCCTAGTTGCTGAAAAAGTGTGTCCAATTCTATAGAAGTCTATGAGAAAATGGAATTACCTCCCAACTGATCTATGACATCAGCCATAACTTTCCTAGCGAGTTTAAAACAAACAAATAAGCAAAAAAACCCAAAACATCTCAGTTGTATGTCTTTGAATACAACACAAGCTGGCTAAGCTCAGCTCTTATATGAAGCCAGTGGTTGTGCTAAACTAAGATAACAGGCCCCTTAGATTCAGTGTCTAACCCTCCAGAGAGTGAATAAGTATATTTCCAAAACTTCCACTGATCCTAATAAAAAAGCTAAAATGACGTGTTTTCATCCTCACAGTGAAATTATATTATTTTGGTTCCTTTCCTCTGCAGAAAACTGGTGCAGGGAGGAATCAATGTTTTGCTCAAGGGCACTGCTGTGTAGCTCAGGCTTGCCGATATAAAGAAGGGAAACGAATTCCCTTTAGCTGATGAATGTTCATTCTCTTCACTACTCCTCCCTCCTGCTCGCTGTGGTGTGGCTTAATCTACAAGTAAAAAATCACTATGATTAACGTAATCATTTACAGTTTGTCTGCTGGGCCTGGGCAGCACCGCTCCTTCGCTTTGTCCCCCTTTCGAGGAACTTGTCCCACACACAATAGGCATTAACGCACGAACACAGTCCTATCAAGATGAATCATAATGAGAGTATTTACCCTGTGGTGTGTGTTGGATATATGTGATAATTGAGCAACTTGTTTGCTGAAACCAGTGCTATTGATTAAATATTAACAGGAAAAATGCTCTGCAAACAGCTTTCTGTTGTCTCTCGTGACTTTCCGTACATATAAAAGATGCATGAGGTTTAGAAACGGGTGAAACTATATGAATGAATTAAATAAAAAGAAAGAAAAAATACCTGTCCCCTTCAGCTTAGCTCTTATGTTCTCTCTCTACACGCCGAGGCACACGGAGGCGGCGACTTGACACTTCGATTCGTATGATTTTTATTATTTACTAATGCTAATTAGTTGTACTCACCGAGCCCCAGACAGGAGACACGCAGCCCAGATTTCCCCAGGTTCCTATGAAGAAATAACACGATTAAGAAAACTATTTATTTAGACTTAAAATGTCATCAGTCGACTGTGCCCCTGTAGTTCATGAACCAAAAATTTCTGCATAAACAAGGACAGAATCAGTGTGGCTTCCAAATCATGGCGAGAGGCTGAAATGAAATAACATGCAGCAATTAGAGCACTTAGAGTATAGAACAGGAATTTGAGAATGCAGGGTGTGGTGTGTTATGCTGGATAATGAGGAGATTCGCCTAAACTGATAATCACCTTTATCTCAGGTGATCATGAATCATAATTGAGAGATTACAGTCGGAGGACAGTTGATTTATTTACTCAATACAGAGCTTCAGTTCTCTGAAGGAACAGGGAGGCCCTCAAGGACCGTGAAATGTATTTCACTGATAAATAAAAAAAATATTGTTTTCACTGTGACACTTTTTGACAAGTGTTGCCCTTTGCGTCTCCCCTGTAATACGCTCAACAGCCACTTCCTTAAGTTCACCTTCTCATCTGATAATTATTGATATTATCTTATCAGCCAGTCATGGCGGCGCATTTAGGCATAGTCAATACAACCTGCTGAAGTTCAAACTGAGCAGAAATCTGATTTAAGGCACTTGTTCGTGACTTAGTTCTGATCTGTTGAGATTTTCGCACACAACCATCTCTAGAGTTTACAGAGAATGGTCTGAAAGAGAGAAAATACCCAATAAGCAGAAGTTCTCCAGCTGAAAATGCATCAATGATCAGGTCTTAGGACAATGGCCAAACGCATTTGAACTGATATGTATGCAAGGGTAGGTACTCAAAAGACCATCTCTGAATGCATGACACATTGAACAGATGGGCTACAGCAGCAGAGGTTCTTAGCTGACTCACTTCTGTCAGCTCTGAACAGGAAACGGAGGTGAGAGTTTTCATGGGCTCATCAAAACTAGACAACAGAAGATTAGAAAAACAGTGCCCGATCTGATGAGTCTCAATTTCCAATGTGACATTCAGATGGTATTTGCTGTAAACAACATGAAAGCATGGATCCATCCTGCTTTCTATCAGCTGTTCAGGCTGCTGGTGTGTACCACCTGGTGTGTTGGGGACATTTTCTTGGCACACTTTGGACCCCTTAGTATAAACAGCCTCCCTGAGCATTGTTGCTAACCATATCCATCTCTTTATGACCACAGTGTACCCATCTTTTGATGGTTGGTTCATTATCTCAGACACCACATTATCTCAGACTGCTTTTTAAAAACTTGACAAGGAGTTTACTGTGCTCAGATGGCCTTAATCTAAAAAGGCACCTTTAAGTTTTAGTAGAACTGGGGATTCACGTCATGGATGTCCAGCTGACAAATCTGCAGAAACTGTGTGACGCTATCATGTCAACATGGACCAAAATGTCCGAGGATTGTTTCCAGCACCTTGTTCCATCTATACCACAAAGAATTAAGACAATTCTGAAGGCAAAAGCCGGTTCAACACAAAACTACCAAGGTGTATCTAATAAAGTTTCTCCTCGATAACAGTTCTATTACATCCAGCTGATTTCTAGCACTGTAATAAGGCACTTTCAACTCTCATTATCAGCATGGAAGATAAGCTAAGACATCAGGCTTCTTACCACACTTCACTCGGAGTCTCAACTCAGCACTTCACATTTAGTTTTATAATCTGCACCATTTCAAGTCCAACTGTGAGGGGAACTCATGTGGTGCGAGCATTTAATTGCTTAACGCAGACGACGACTGCAAGAGCAGAATGTTCTCCGCCCCAGACGCCACAGGTGTCTCTGCACACTGTGATGGATGTACACTGCTGGTGAAAGAAAACTGTGACAAGGGGATTGAAAACCCTGCAAAGGGAAATTACATGAAGGTCGTGAAATTGAGTCATTGTCTTTTGACAGAATTATCAAGGGCACATACACAAAACCACTTTATTCTGAGATGGGGGAAAAAAGTGAAAATAGGAACAGAAAGTACCTCCAATTATGGTCTGGGGATTGTGCCTTCTGTTCTTGTTTTGCAGGCATTTACTCATCACAACAAATGAGGCTGTAAAAAATGCCAGCAGTCGTTTTCTTGTGCCTGACAACTAATGGCCTGTGCCTGTCTAGATGAAGGCGGGCTAATTCGAGCCTGCGCTGTCTAACTGCGCCCTTAGCCAATTCAATTAGGTGTCCAGCATGGCGAAGCATCAGTCATCGAGTCAGTAGTTCGACCCGGCTGCCAAGATCAAAGGGTAAAACATATAAATGAAAGTGTTTACATGTATACAAGACGATATGTGAATTCAGTGATGTATTGAGTAATTTATGTGCCATAACTGCTTGACAGGAGACAGATCTCACTGCTGTCACAAATCGTGGGATGCATTCTTATTTCTCACATGGTGGAGGAGTTTGCATATTGGATCCTCCATCTCTCTGATGTATTACGGAGTGGGATCTATGATCCATGAAAGTGTGGGGGAAGGGCTGGACTGTAGCTTAGAAGTGTGTTACTAACTCACTCTGTGTATGTTTGGTCGGCCTGGGGAAAGGGGGGGGGGGGGCAATCGAGGACAAACCTCACTTGATGTTAAGGAATGTGCATTGGTGCGTTTATTGCCATTAATTCTGGCTAAAGTGTCAACCTAATGCTTGGACCTGCTTCAAATTGTGGCTGCATCTGCCTTGGATCTTCGTTTATAATGTTTTCATGTTTGCAGTGAATCATTCGTGCATACTCTCCCCACTATAAACAAGCTGGCAGGCACATTCCATTCCCAAATAAAGCTGGCTGTCCTTGAACAAAACGCTAACTTCATATCTGGAGTTCCTCCAGCAGCTCAATGTGAAACGTTTGCGTGCTACTTCGAATTCACACAGTCCGCCTTAATCAGAAGGTAAAAAACCCCCACAAACAAACAAACAAACAAACAAAAGAAAATAAAAACTGATGTTCAGCAGCTGGAGAAGCTGCCTTGCTAGTGCTTTCTAGTTAGCAGTGTTGTGGTCAAGACGTCAGGAAGCAGCAGCAGCAGCAGCAGCAGCGCGCTGGAAAACACGGTTTATTATCCACACAACCTGCTACAGAGCAGAAATAGAACTGTCCATGCCTCAGATGTAGATGCCAGCACCTTCCAAAGAGCCTAATGACTCAGGAGATTTACAGCATGGCCTTTGCAAACTAAAAATAGACAATATACAGCTTTGTATTTTACATATAATCTAGTAGATGGTAACATAAACATGTAAAAGAGAGAGCAGCTTGTCTGAACACAAGTTGCACATAAACAAATCTGCGAGGCAGCGAGAGTGGCCCCTCATGCTTGATTGGTCCCCAAAAGAAGCCTTGAAGTAAAATGACAAATGAGTCATATGATGACGCCCCCTCAACACAAACCTGTCACCACTTATGAGCATCCGGTGAGCTCCTACTGTATGTAGCCCTTTCTATTCTTAGTAGATCTCTAGCCAAAGAAAAAATATATCAACAAATGTGTGATATATTATGCTTTTTATTGAGCTGAAGCATTTTGAGGAATGGCCTCCTACTGTAGAAGGGTGAAACACTCATTTGGTTCTCAAGTCACATACATTTTTTCTTAACAACATTGGATTGTTCAAATCAATAACTGTCAACAAACACTGTCAAGGTTTTGGGTAAATGGATAAACTTCCTCACTGGCAGGGGATTAATGCAGAATAAGCAAGCCCACGCGAGCCAACCTTGATGGGGATTAGACAACACCCATTTCCACAGCTTCCACTGCTTTCTGTGCCATCTGTAAAATTCTGCACAGGGGAGAAAGTCGGGTCATATGCTGGATATATCAAAACCACACTCTGTGTGAACGGGACAACAAGGGAAATAAAATCATGCACTTTTTGCTTGGGGCGAAAAGGGAATAGATTAAGTGTGGAGGGAAAAAAATGCAGCAGAGTTGCATGGAAGAAAAAAAAAAAACGCTGATGAAGGTGATGAATGGAGATAAGGAGACGGGGAGCTACGAGGAGACAAAAAGAGACACGAGCAACAGACTCGAGCTTGCAGTTGCAAGTCCAAGCCCCGAGTCTAAGCAGATCAAACGCCCTCTACAGATAACGCATTCTATATGACACAGAATGGGAAATGGGAAATGACAGCCAGCTCCCTACAGGGGCTTGTGTGGTGTGTGTGCTTCTGTGTGAGTTTGCGATTGTGTGCGTAATAAAGAGGCCAGAGTCTGGACACGACTTCCTGCTTCGTTTTTTCCACAGGGCCGACAGTGTCGACATTGCGTTGGTTCTTTCCGTTTTCCGTGCCTTGCAATCAGACTCACACAAACGGGATTTTAGAAGCCTGCATTGTTACATTTGATTGTTATTCGTTAATTTAAACGCCTCTCAAGTGACTGATGGGTAGAGGATCTCACACAAAGTAGCTATTTTAGGAAGGGGCACATGACTGAAGCTGTTGACCCTGTATTGAAAAACATGTGGGCAGATCTGAAGTGGTTGATTCAGTATGGTGTGGATTTTAGAGAGTTAGGCAACATGGGAATTATATCTGCATGATAACTAGAAAAACCTGGCTGGCTGTGGTTTCAATACAGCACATGCTGCATGCAAGCTTTCTTTTCTTTGCTTAAATTTGAACGTAGACGTGTAAATATTTTGATCTCAAAGCATTTTGTGAGATTAATAGGTGGGGTTTTTTTGGGCGAGAGTGAAGATGTGCTCGGCTCTGCCAGCGAGCATTGCTGCAGTGTGCACGTGCTGCATTTAGACACATGCAGCAGTGCTTTCTTTCTGTTTTTGCTTCCCCTTTGTGATTACAGAGGCTATTAAGGAGAAAAGGATAATATTGTTTTCATTGCAAGGCAACACTTTAATAAAATCACTGTGCTTACAGAAAGCCATCTCGGCTGTGACCTTTAATTAAAATGCAGCGAGTCCCTGCAAACTCCCTAGCTTTTTTAACTGAGAGATTGTGTGGTACTTATCCTCGGGGGCTTGTTTGGTCTTTGGGCAGAGTGGAGCTCCATGCTACAGGGCTCCTGTTGTGCAACACCCTGGCTCACATTATTAAATCTACACATCATTGCAAAACGGTTGAGACAAGCACTGGAGTAAGTGGTGTTGCAACATGAAGTGTTTGTTTTCGCTGAAGGTCGATGAAGACTTGATTTGTGGCGAAAAAGAACAAGTCGGAGAGTGAAAACAAACTGCCAAGTGCAAAATCAGCACGATCGGCTGCGTGAGTGCAGACGTGTGTGAAGGCATGCAAGGCGCAAACGCACCTGCGCACATCACACACAGATCATCAAGGTTCACGGTCGTATGCACACAGGAGGAGGTAACAAAGCAAGCAAGGGTAATTTGTGGATCCGTAATGACAGAAAACTGCACTTTATGCTCCAACAACTTGTGGTAAAAATGCAGGAAATGTTGCATAGAGATATTATTTGTGAATACATTGTTGTTGTTAAGTTTTGTAAAAATTTCAGTCATTTTGTTGTGGATATGTGTTTTCTTTCAAGTGTTGATGTGGTTAGGAACAAGATAAAGATTTAGCACGCAATGGGCTCCAGCAGTGAGTGTCAAAACTCGAGAAAGAAAGAATCCTGTGCATATCTGGCTACTTTTTCCACTGTAGTTTTCGAATATATCAATCAGAAAATAACGATCATTATCTCTGTATAGGAAATAACAATCATAGCATCACTATAAGGGCTCAGAAATGTTAGCAAATTTCTAGATGGATGTGAAGGAACGCACAAAGAAGTGGAAAAATTTGAGGAAAAAATATATTTGTCTTTGACAAAAACTGATCATAACAAAGAGCAGGAGGGAAAAAAGTTTATTGGGCTCTGTTGGCTAGCACAGCATGCAACACATCAGGGCACGACCACAGGGTAATTAACCTTTAAAGCCTGAACTGTGAATTAAATTGTGAAAAAATTCTGTTTTGTTTTTTTAAACGAGTGTTTGTTGAACCTTCTGACAAATTAAAAAAGAAAGAAATTAAGTATTGATATGCCAATATGAGTTTTAATTTTTGATATTTGCTATATCCCATATACCTGCACAAATGCCGGCGACAACGTCAGGCACTTATGTCGATTACGTAGACTCTACGGAGCGTCACACAGAAGTCTAAATCGGGCATACATGCAGTCAGCCCCAGATTCACACACGTGACCTCAATAGCTCTCATGATAGTGGGGTGAGGCTATGTATCGGCCCCCATGCTGTTAATGACAAACGCCTTTTTTCACACTTTGGGTCACGTGATGACTCACGTGATTAATAGGAGGACCACCTCCAAAGGGATGGTTCTACTAGGGGCAGAAACCTTGCGCTCTACTTCAGTTGTTTTAGAACTGAAGAAGCCTCTTGGATGAGTCCAGTTCCCTCCTTCCAAGCACTCGAGACCTTGTACTCGCATTAATATACTGCTTTTCTAGTTTTACTGACCATTCAAACCTCTTTACTACAAATTACATAATAACAGTGCATTCACAGCACTTTATTCTATAAACTTAAAACACTCAATTTACCTATTATCTGTGGCCAGTTGAGAACTGCCAGTTAACCTAACCTGCATGTCTATGGACTGTGGGAGTCCATAGTCCATAGTCCTTGACTGAGCAGATTGAAATATGGCAACAAGACAGCCCCTGCTGGCTCTGTGACTACAAAATAAAATATGAGCCATCACAGATTTTTAAGCTTCACCCTGATACGACCTGAACAAACGACGTCCATACTCCTTAGATGTTAATGATTAAGGTGCCCCTGGAGAAATGGTCCTTTTTAACAAACCTAATTTAACCCTATTTGTTTTTTCTGTAAGGTCTGATCACCTGTCGGCTTATTGAATCGAGGGCCTCAAAAGGCTCGAGGCACACTAGACGGAAAGAATCAGAATCACTCAGTTTGCTGCACTCGGACAAATGGGAAGAAACTCTCTTACAGTTTTCTTCCAAATTTTTCATCCCCTCATGTGAGAGTGCAACAAAACAAAGCGAGAGTACCTTAAAATGACCAGTATGAACCACATTTTCTGGCTATTCTGTGTGCACAAGAAAAAAACAACAAAAAAACCTTCTTTTGTACGGCTGCCTCGTGCATTACTCACGCCGTCAACACGCAGATGTATGCACAGCACAGGAGGCCTCTCTCTCTGCTGCCCGCTGATAAGCTTGCATCCAAAGAAACCAACAGAAGGGGTTTTTTTTTTGCATGCCCATCTGCAGCGCAGCTCCGAACCAACCAAGCGGAACCTTCCCCAAACCTCCTGAACTGTCAAAAGGCCTCGCTGCCTAATGACCGTTATGTACTACAATCCCAGCAACCAGGGGCTCCCTACCAGCGACCAGATATAATGTGCACAACTTGTGAAGCTGACGTCACATTTTGTTACATCCCCAAATTTTGGGCCAGTTTTATACGCTTTTTGTGGCTTTGCGTATTATTTTAAGAGGAGGAAGAGATTAGGCAGCACTGAAAGGTTGCAACCAGGGACCCTACAATTAGAACTCCACTATATTTGGATTACCATAACAACTAAAATGCTGGGGGTGGTGGTATTATTAGTTTATGCCTGCTTGCTCTGTGCACTACTTCTCCTGCTTTCACTTGCTATACGCCTTCAGATGTTCCCAGTGTGGAGCCTCAATGGCATCAAATGCCCATACACTCAAGGATATATAATGCAATGCGTGAACGCATACACCCACAATCGCACAAAGTCTCAGTGTGATTTGTTATCACACAGAGAAAAACTTCAAAGAATTTGTTGTACACAGATTTAGTACTTGGACTTGGCTTCACTTCAAGAGAAAGAGATTCCCTGTCAGATGGCGTCCGAAGCAATACGAGTTTCTAACTGAACAGCTTTGGGTCGAATGTTTGGAAGGAGAAAGGCAGCCTGAAAGATGGAGGAGCAGAAAATATCAGACAAACAGGGAGCAAAGAGGGGACGTGACTGATAAGAGTTTTCATCCAATATTTGTTTCTCTGTGGTGAAAACAGGGGATATGCTGAGGGCTTGGAGCAAGCTTTACTATGGAAGCACTCCAGCTGTTTTCACAAAAAGCTACAGTGATAATCAGATTTTGAGAACTTTGAAAAGTGCGGCACAATTTCAAAATCAATTTACCCGCATAATAGGGGGGGGGATTAAATAAATAAATAAAAATGATGTAAACGGGGAGCCCAGTTCTCACAATGAAGACTTGTTTAGCACCGAGAGCAGATTGAAAATGGCCATTACGATGTTGTTATGGAAACGAGATGAGATTGTATGACAAGCAGACACTTATCACAGTTAGCTGCTCAGCAGCCAATCTGCCCAGAATCTGCTAATTCCCTCTTTTTGTCTGAACTGACCTGCGTGCCCTAATTTGCTTTTTCATTCAGCCTCCTAATTCTTCTTCATTCTGCGTCTTTTTGTTTTTCCATTCTCTCTTGTCTTTCACCATCCTCTCCGTCTCTCTTGATCTCGACACTGCGAACGGTGATGTCACCCTCTCCAGCGAGTTAACGGTGTGAGGTGAAAGCTACGATTTTGCTCCCGTGGTCTGGGTTAAGAGCCCACTCGCTGAGATAAGAGCGCATTGTTTACTTGGCCCAGCCTTGTTACAACTCCCACACAGACGCACATGGAGAGCTCTACCGCCCGTCACTGCTCAGCTACTGTCACACTTTCCAGAATGTACTGTAAGGTTGCGGCCACTTATTGAGAGCTCCGCGTGGCATTGACAAAGTATTAAAGCCAGACTTTAATTACAAAAACTGGATGTGATTTAGATGCACTGAATAGTCTGTTTATCTGACTATACTGAGTGCACTTTACCATAATGCCAGACACCTATTTTAGAATATTTTCATGCACATTAGTTTGGCTTTTGCTTCTCCCACTACTGTCAATACTGCTTCTTTGTCTTCTTTTTATACTAGAGGCCTCATACTCCAATTTATCGTGACGTATCCTGTTGTGTTTCTTTTTTT
>NW_005187405.1:3907000-3908138 GCF_000239375.1 Pundamilia nyererei
CTTCTCTCCACACAGCCTTCATCTCCTCAAGTTTACGTACCGGTACTTCATGCCGGTGAGCTTTGCCGTCGACTCCTTGAGGCTGTGGTGGTAGCGGTGGGTGAAGGACCCCAGGCTGCGAGCTATTAGGGCCACTGTGCGGAACCGGGCACGTGCCTGGCTGGCTGTGTTGGGGCTCGTTGCGTTCTGCTTGCTGTGCTCGCCATTTCGAGGGGCCTTGAGCCCGTGATCTGTACATGCAAAGGACACCTGCATGGCTCGAGGCAAAGGCCGCTAGAGCTGCTCTGTTTTAGTCCTTAAAGTGCTTAAGAGTCTTTTTTTATTTCTAGTCTGCAGAACTAAGCTTATGTGAAGTTGAAAATCAAAGGTCCGTGCCAATTCCGGCCGCTGATTCTCATATGGAGATGGCAGTAGGAAGTGATGCACGGCTTTATTCCATCTCTTTTCAGAGAATTTTCTCAAAGTTATGCTACATGAAGCTCAGGCATATCAGCGGCGGTCCCGGTCAGTGTGTGTGTGTGTGTGTGAGGCGCTGAGATCCTGAGCTGGTCTGGCTCCACCTGAAAAGATGGGAGAGGATGGAGATGGAGGGAGAAGGACATGAATGAGTTGCTTGTAGAGCTGTCTGTTTAAGATGAGCACTTGACTAAAGGAGAAAAAAAATATACTGCTAAAACCAGAAAAAAGACTGATCTGACAAAAAAACCTGTGAGACCTCTTTGTAATTTCTCCTTGTGCTGCTTTCTTCAGTTTAACGCCTCCTCCTCACATGTCTGAGCTGCTTTGTCATGGCGAGGCAAAGAATGAGCACAAGTTTTTTTCTTACATTTCTGTCACATTTATCTCTTTCTCTCTGCGCTGTTCCCTCATCTCTCTGTCTATATCTTCCATTCCACCTCAACTTTTGGCTCTTCTTTTCTGGTTACTCAGCCTTTAACCCTTCATTTTTTTAATTCTTTAATTTATGTTTTTGTTAGTGTGCTCAAGGTTTTGTCAGGCGACCAGGACTTGTGGGTGTCTCTGGAGTCCACCTTGCTCTCCAATCACAGCTAAGCCTTCTAGTCAAACACCTGGTGTGAGGAGAGTAACACTGCACCACCACATCGGGTGCTCAGCAACACACACACACACACACACA
>NW_005187405.1:3908214-3914617 GCF_000239375.1 Pundamilia nyererei
CACACACACACACGCTCACAGACAGTGTCTCACTCCTGTCACACATCTTAAAAATAAGGTCATGCTTTCACAGAAACGCAAATGCTCGCGAATAAATGCTGCACATGCACAAGCATTTCTGGCATTTGCTTCCACACGTGAACCAAATCTTCATTTACACAAGTGCTCTTACACGCAGCGAGTTGCCGGCGCTCTGTGAGAAACAAGGACGGAGCTGGATGAGAGTCTTGATTGATGCTCCTTCTCCTGGAACTTTGAGAGCGATCAAGCGCTGTTACGTGCTGAGCGGGGGTCCCAGAAAGATCTGCATCCCAGCTGAAGCGGCATTTCCCACAGATGTCCTCAGACCTGGCAAACAGCCTTGTCCCGTCTCCAAAGTCCTCGAGCAAGTAGCAGAGCTTTTATGGTCCCCGGCTTTGCAGCAAGTGGACTCTGTGTGATAAAGGGACCCTGGAACAGCAATGGACGAGCAGAGAGGAGGAGGAGGAGGAGGAGGAGAAAGGAGGATGCATGGTTTCTCACTTCAGGGAGAAGAGGACAGATGCAGTGAGGAGGCGAGGAGCAGCGCGTGATTAGAGTAGAGAGAGTGAGCCAGTAACTGAATGAGGAAGAGAGACTGTGTGTATAGGCTCCTGGCTCTCACTGACTGGCTCAGAACTGCAGTGTTTTTCACTATGGCGCCACACAATCGGAGAGAGAGAGGGAGAGAGAGAGAGAGAGGTAGATTCTGAATGGGAATCAAGAAGACTGAGTTGCTGCGACTTTAATTAGTTGAAGAAAATCCACTTTAGGGTGAATGATAGATACAACAGGCATGCTTTGCTTAACTGTGCATGTCTAGTAAAACATTTCACTTGCTTCCCTCACTGTCTTATGTTTGCCGTTGCAGTGATTGCCCCGCTTGCATACATACGCACTCACTTCCACTCTACGACCTACAAGCATATCACAAATTTCGAGCTATGCTTGAGAGTCTTGTAAGAGTCAAATGAAGCATACACCATGTGTTCAAGCGGTGCAGCATCTTACTTTCTTCCCTCGCTGAGCACTAATGTAACAATGCAGGACTTCACGGTTCATTGAACATCCCTAAACCCTGAGGCCAGAACTGCCTTATTTAGTTCTTTGTGATTAGAGTTGTTAAGAACAGACACGTGTAAAAATCTGTGGGATCTCGTGTTTATTGTCCAGAGCAGTTAATGGGTCAGTGGGAGCATTTGGGAGGTGGATTTTCTGAGTGTGGGATGTGAGATTTTTATGCAATCTGAGAAAAGTATATTTTGTTCTGTATTATTCAGTGTGCAGAAATGTGTTTGATGTGCGGTTCACGGGAACGCTGAAGACTGCAGTTGTAAGATTTTTACTCTGTCTTTTTAAGTTAATAGAATTATAAGAAAACAAATACCAGCAGGGCCGGAGTTTCAAACTCCTACAATGTTAAAAAGCCTCTACACCAAAACACGAGCAATACACTGATGTGGGTTAAGAATTAAAACAAAAATGTAGGACTTGGAATTTCTGCAATGGCCAGTCTCCCTGCTTACACACAGGACCTGCTGAGACCTTATTCTAGCACTCAGCCTCTCTGATCATCTAATCAGGGTCTTTGAACTCTTTTCACGCAGTGACCACACTTCTGAGGCTGTAACTCCTAAACTGTGGAACCTTCCTAAGCCCATCATGTGGGTTGAATCAGTAGTTTATTTCACACAGTTGCTGAAAACTTTCTATGGGCAATCTTTTCCTTAATCGCTTTAATTACTGCATATATTTTTACTGTAGTTCCTACCAAATGTGTGCAAAGAATTATGTATGCATAGATGAATGTAATACTGAATCATATGGATACATACACTTCTTTAATGTATAGAAAAGTTATTATTATAGGTGCAACTCTGACATGCATTTCTCAAATTCCTGCCTCGAGTTATTCTCAGAGTCCAAGGGGATAACTCTAAAGACATCATCGAGTCTATTTCTTACAGGCTGTGGAGCCTCAGAAAGCATTACACAAATCTTGCTTCCCTATGACAAGTGAACTGATAATGAAGTGTTAAACTGACAGAGAGCGCCTTTAAACCAGGCAACCCTTGAGAAACGGCGGCATCAGCTCTGGTGTGCTGCTACTTCTGCATCTTCCACAGCCTCTTTGCCTGCCAGCGAACTTGACGTTGGCTTGATCGTGTTTTTCCTCGGTGCTCTGGAGAGGTTACTAAGTCACAAGCATCCCTCTAATGTCACCGGCACCTCCGGGCTCCAGTTTCCTCCCCGTTGAGCCCATTTAAAAAGTGTGTCAGTCAAAAGCGTCAACTAGAACTGTTACAGTCTCGGCTGGAATCCCCAGCGGTCGATAACGCCGTTACCCTGAGGCAAACTGCTCGTCTCTAATTGCTCTGGTAAGAACCTATAATAAGAGCTCTAAAACTTTGTTGCTAAGACGCAAACCCCTATAAAATGAGTTCTCGTGTTGAGGCGAGCAACCGTAACGCTGCACTGAGGAGGCTGAATCCCTTTGCAGTAACATAACCCTGGATTTCCAGCAGCGTGGAACATCTGTCCGCCCGTCTCTCTGCAACGTCGTGCATTTAAAAGTCATTTTCTCCCTTGCTATAGCTGCCATACAGAGAAAAATCCTCGAGCGCATTAGATTCTCATTATTAATTATAGCCCTGTAAACACTCTGATTGATAGATTTTTGTGTCTGGCATTTTATTCTCCAGTTCAAAAGGCTACTAAGTGTCTGATAACCGTCCTTATCAGCCGTAACCTCCTGTTGAGGAAATGAGGCAGAACGAGGGGAAAACCTTTCCAAGGAGTCAGTGATGTCATCGCTGCAGCAGTACCACCTCTCTCTGCTCAATTACATCTTTCCCTAGGTAGTATTTTTTCGCTCATTCCTCTTTTTGCTTACATATTTTCCCTCTCTTTTTCTCCTCCTCTCCCCTCATCTCTTCCCTCCAAATAGCCCCTTGTAAACAGTGCTCTTCCTCAGTCCAAGTCCAGAGTCCCTTTCCCTGTGCTGCAGGCTACAGAGTGCAAGTCATTATGATGCATTGTGCGCACAACACCTCAGAGGGAGCATTGGTTGTTTAATCTGCCCTAATAGGGTGGTACTACTCTGTGTAGAGATAATGGTCACAGCTATTAAGCCCCATAAATTCCACTGCAGGCCAGCAAGCATGCATGAAATACTGATGAGGAAGCTTCAGTCTGAATCGGACACGAGTGGCTGCAAAAGGCAAGGTCATGCTTATGACTACAACCATCCGTCGCCTGCAGAATCAAACCCCCGTCGCTCATATGATCGCCTCATCGTCATTACTGCCATTACAGTCATTGCTATACAATCAGCATTATTTAACTCTTAGCATTGTGACATCTTTAATTAATATCGTCATTACCACTGGTTGGCCAGCTTCTGCCACAGCTTCATCTCCATTTGGATCCACTCTATATGGTGACGCGAATGAATGCTGACAACTTTATTATGTCAGCCCCCACAGATGCCTCATGACCTTATTTGCATACCAAGCGCGCATACGTCCGCATTGTCGAATACTGAATAATAACAGGGAGGAAATGCAGGTGCATTTGTTTTAATGCTGGAGCACTCAAGGGTTCATAGTAGATTCAATATAGATGAAAGGTTTGTGTACCTGCAGAATGTAAGCAGACACGGGAGTTTTTATGAAACAACATTTTTCCAGGGTAACAGCTCATCCTAAATGAGCTGGCAAGTGGATGACTAATGACTATTTTTAGTCTGGAAAAGCCCTGGGAGAAAATAAAGGGATCTGCTGGAAGTGAAAACATAAGAGTGGCTCTGGAAACTTTCATGACATTTCCTGACAATCAGCATTTTTTAATTCTGATGTTAAAAATGAATGCAAGCTTGTTTTAGCCACTGAAAAAGCAGGATTTTTTGCAATCCACAAGTCAAAATGTCGGTTGTTATCTTAAAATTGGTACAACAACATTTGCTTTACTGGAAGATCCATAAATCTAGAAATAGGCCTCTAGTGTCCTTTCTTTCTTCTTATTTCTCACATTAGAAATAGTAAGTAATAGTAAGTAGTAAATGTTGTTCCAGGATCAACATTGCAAGTGACCAATCAGAATGTTGTGACGTCATACTTTTGCGACTTCGGGAAAAACACAAAACTGTACTAAAGCTGCGAGAAACCGCCTCTGTCCGCCGATCAACAGACCCTGACCCTGACTCTAACCCTTTAATAAACGCTAAGCAGAACTGATATTGTCCTTGAAACACTGGAATTTCATAAATGCATGAATGGCTTCGCACGCCGAAGAATAACTTTAAGTGGCTTCTCAAGGCTCTCTGAAGTTAAAAATTCAGTGACCTGCTGAACAGTTGATCTTTTCTTAGAATTTGCCATTTCTCACATGTAGCATGTCTTGCTCTGGTGCCTGCCAAAATCCAAGCCTGCACCTGCATTTCAAAGACCAAAGGCTTTTGTAAACAAGGATCTGGCTTTGGGCTATAGTGTCACCATTTGTGTGCATGTGTGTTGGTGTTTGAGAGATGGAGGTCATTAGTTTATCAGACAGCCATACCCATCAACCCCTATAGGTTTCTCTTGTTTCACATTAAAATGTTCTGGAAAATAGTTTTCCTGTGATGAATTCTTTACCTTTTGAATATGGATGGCCTCATAGGAACAGTGGTTTTATGAAAAACACCATGTGCAACCTCAGTGACTAATGACTAAAAAAGAGGAAGCTACCTGTAGGCTATTCACCCTCATACACTGTTTAGTGGATTTGTGCTTAGCTCTGCCAGTATTTGAGGCTCTGCAAAGGAAATGCTAAAACCCCACTAAGGATATTAACAGATTTAAATTGTTTGTTTGCAGTAAAATATTAAAAATACACCATTTTAATTGAGTTATGGACTTTTGTGCAATGTAGAACCAACTTTCATTTGCCTGTGTGTTATTAGAAATGAGGTCAGGACAAGAAAGGTTTGGAGCTAAATGAAGAGTTTCGTGGCAAGTTTTAGATTAGAAGACCAAGCTCAAGTATGCACATTGATGCTGGAGTTAGAGCCTGAGACCAGAGCGGAAATAAAGGAAACACCTAGCTTGGGTCTGTCTGTGAAAAAAATCCACCTACTAAAACCTCAAAAGCTTACTAATTAGCGTGGTATTTGCCCACAAGCAGAAGGATCTACCTTCACTGGCCACTTCATTAGGTACCCTTGTTCGACTGCTCTTTAGAGAGAATATCTAAGCAGACAATCATGGGACAGCAACTCAGTGCATTTAAGCCTGTAGACATGGTCAAGATGAAACGATGGAGTTCAAACTGAGCATCAGAATGGGGGAGAAAGGTGATTTAAGAGACTATGAATGTAGCGTGGTTGCTGATGGTCTCACAAACTGGTGATCTACTGGGATTCGTCTCTAGGGTTTACAGAGAATGGTCTGAAAAAAGAAAACATTCAGTGAGGGAAAAATGCCCTGTTGATGCCAGAAGTAAGAGGCAAAGACCAGACTGCTTTGAGCTGATAGAAAGCCAGTAATAATTCAAACAACCACTCATTACAACCAAGGTCTGCAAAATCTCTGAAAGCACAACCAATCCAAACTTAAAGCAGATGGGCTACAGCAGTAGAAGATCACACCAGGTGACTAATAACAGAAAACTCAGGCTACAAATCACACAGACTCACCGAAATTGGACAATAGTATGTATACTGGTAAATCATCGCCTGGTCCGATGAGATTCGATCTCTGCCGAAACATTCAGATGGTAGGGTTAGAATTTGGCATAAACAGCATTAAAAGCTGCTTTGTTATTTAGGCTACTGGTAATGCAATGGTGAGGTTTCCTGAAAATCTCATTGAATTCACTGCAGTCAAGTGGCCATCACAGTCACCAGATCTCAATTAATTAGAGCACCTTTGGGATCTCGGGCTCTTGTTCACGAGTGACGGGAGAAGGGAGCGTGAGATCGGATTGGTGCTACGGCTGCAGTGACGAGAACGATGTACGGGGTCCATTGTGGTGAAGAGAGAGCTGAGAGTAAAAGCGAAGCTCTCGATTTACTGGTCGATCTACGTCCTTACCCTCACCCATGGTCACAAGCTGTGGGTAGTGACCAAAAGAATGAGATCGCATATACAAGCGGCGGAAATTAGCTTCCTCTTAAGGATGAGAATTTTGGCCATCCGGGAGGGACTCAGAGTAGAGCTGCTGCTCCTCCACATTGAAAGGAGCCAGCTGAGGTGGTTCAGGCATCTGATATGGATGCCTCCTGGGTGAGGTGTACCTGGCATGTTCCACCGGGAGGAGGCCCCGGAGAGAGATTACACGACACATGCTGGAGAGATTATATCTCTTGGGTGCACTGGGAAAGCCTTGGTGTTCCCCCGGACAAGCT
>NW_005187405.1:3916431-3927054 GCF_000239375.1 Pundamilia nyererei
TAGCCTCATGTAACTAAAATATTAGGTCTACTTAAGGAGCAGGAATTAGAGCTAAAAGTCGCTGGGCTACGTGAGAGTCTTATTACCACAAAGTGATGAGAAGTATTTAGCAGGCAGAGACCCCGCTGAGAAGAATTAAACTTTAATCCTCACTTCCAGTGTTTTAGCGATCATACACATTGAAGTGAAGCAAAAAACAGGCCACTGGTTGGTGACAGTCAAGTCACGCTCACTTAAGCTGCACCTTAATGCAGAATGAACATAATCCAAATTTGATGCATGAAACTTGCTTAAAATTTCTCACATGCAGCACGAACAGTACAGAGGGGGATTTTTTTTCATGCACCTTCTAAAGAACAGAATCCTACCTGTAGACCATGCTGGCACAAGGTTGGGGAGATGCCTGGAAAAAATGATTTTGTACATGAAGAAGATCCTCTAAGGTGCACTGCTCTTGAGGTCTGTGGTCTTCAAGAGCTCCTGCAGGACAGCTGTTGAGGCTCGAGAAGTGCACCCGGGTTCCTGCCCCCTGCCTCTGCTGGATGGAACTGGAGCAGCGATCCAGCCTCGGCCCCCCTCTTTGCCTGGGCACAGGGATCTCACTGCAGGCTGCCTTCAGATACATGTTTAGATCAGACTTGTGTCACACAGGCCAATTGGATGCTTTCTTTTGCTCGCAAATCTCTTTCAATATATTTAGGCGTATGGTGTACTTACATCTCCATGTAAGTACATTGCAATGGCGCTCATGCGGGACAACAGAAGATATCCGTATTTGTTTGCTGAAGAGTTTTTGGCATGCCAAAGGCTAACGTTGCGATAGAGACTAATACCCTGACACAATTTCCATAGATGTTGCCTATCAAACAAGAACATGTGTGCTTGGAAGATCAGACAAGCACACAAACAGTATCAAGAGGAGACAAGAGGGGAGAGGGGGTCAGAAACATAACTCTGAGCCATGCCTGTGATGTCAACTTTATTCTTAGACTGACCGACAAATTAAAGGACAAAGACAGCTTTTGTTTGAGCTCTTGGCCGCGGCGAGAGAAACCCGCTAGTCTGTGAGGCGAGCCGAACAAAGCCACGGGGATATTTCTGTCTGCCCGTCAGAAATATCTTCCTGATACATCTGTTACATGTACAGCCAATTCAAGCTGCAGCCGAGAACAAGACCTGGCCCACCTAGTCTACTCCGGTACTTAAAGTCCTTCAAAGCAAAGGATGACAGACAGGTATGAGTTTGATCATGGTGAACACACATATTACACTGTCTTATCAAGAGGAAACTTCACATGAAGGTAAGAGTAATGGACCCTGCTATTGTTACTAGTGCAATGTTGGTAAGGTGATAATGAGTTAGCTCTAGAAGTGTCCAAAAGTACATTCAGGGGATGCCAAACCCAAAAAAGCATGGCTATCATGTTTCGAGAACTATCTGCACCACTAAAGGCACTCAGGATTTTTTACAGATACAAATGTAATGTTTTTTATGACCCACGCTTATGGTTTCTAATGATATCAGCTAATATTCAAGAATTATTGAAGCTTGGAAAGACACCAAGCTTACTGCCATTATTTGTGCCGCACTGCATTTGAACACGCCATGATTTTCTAATATAATAGAGTAACATAGGAAGGAAGCACACGAGGCCAATAAAATGTAATTTCCCAGTTGTGGCCACAGAGATATCTGCAGTGTTGGGAAGGTTACTTTTAAAATGTATTCCACTACAGATTACAGAATACATGCCCCAAAATGTATTTTGTAACATATTCCGTTACGTTACTCAATGAGAGTAAAGTATTCTGAATACTTTGGATTACTTAATATATTATCATGCTTTTTTACAACTACATGAATGTACTATTGCTGTGTGATTTATTACTATTACTGAAGGTTACTCGCCATAATACCAACTAGATTTTTAAATCTTAATATAAAATGAGTAACAGTAGGTGGACATTAGGTAAGGCTGCACTTTTTGCAGTCATCTCGTATAGAAAAGTATTCGGCGCGTATATAAAACAGGTCCGCGGCTCCGAACCGTAGTAAAGTGACCTCTGGCTAATGCGTCGGTTCTGTGTCGGGCTCGTAGCCGAAAACTAGCTTTACTTTGTTGTCTGGGTCAACTTTGCTAGTGAGAGACAGAGAGAGGCGTTGAAAGGCTGCTCCAGCGAAACTTATTGTTTCGGGGGAAAACACGAACACAGCGTACAGTCGAGTCTTAATAGCTTACTTACAACTGGGCTTGTCAGGCACTCCTCTTGGCTGCAGTGGTTATTATTATATTTACATGCTTCCAGCTCCCGTTTCTGCTCGTTGACAGCTCATACTTTTCCACTTTTTCTCCCTCCCTCGCGCTCACAGACACATAATGGTTATGGCAGTCCATTCTCCCTACAGCACGGACTACACTGCCCATGAGGCTACATTCTTTAGGGCTATACCTGTAACACTCTGCCTATAGCCTTCATATTAAATCATTTTTAAAAAATAAATTCTTCACGTCATTATGAGAGGCGAGATTGAGACACAGGCATTTGAGCCTCTTAATGCGTGTTTTGTTGGGTTTCCACCGGCGTGGAATTACCAAAAATAGAGATGGCATAGCCTAACATATGAAACAGGAAAAGACTGCCGTGTAATCCCTTTACTTCAGCAAAGTAACTGTATTCTGAATACCACCTTTTTACGGAATACAGTTACTCATATTTTGTATTTTAATCACGTAACGGCGGTACATGTATTCCGTTACTCCCAACACAGGATATCTGTTAAGCAAAACCATACAAAACCGTATTTATTATTCAGGACTCTAGCATTAGATTACTTGCTAGACTTCTCTCTTTTTTTATATGACTTAAAAAACCTTGAATTCATGTATTTTATTATTATTAGAGATGTTTTCATGTAACCTGATTTTTTGTTTTTAAAATTCACTTTTTTTTCTCCTGAAAACTCTTTTTTTAGATTAGACACCCCTCATTTAATAAACCTCGTTAGGCCCCTGTAGGAGGGCTGAGGCACAACATGAAACACATCCATCTTCCCCAAATCCCCAAGCAGCCAAAAGAGCAAATTGATAAAGTGAATAGGTCTTGTATTTATTATTCATCAGTTTCACAAATACAGGAGTATAAATTAATGTGGTGGAGAGCCAGGGCCGGAAAAAATCTGTCTTTTTTTTTTTTTTGGTTGTTCTCATTAGGGTTTGCCACAGCAGATCATTTGCCTCCGTAGCGCTCGAGCGTCCTCTTCTGTCATACCAACCCTCGACATGTCCTCCTTCAGTGGTCTTCCTCTTTTCCTCCTGCCTGGCAGCTCCATATTCTGCATCTTATGTCCCGCCTCTGCACATGTCCAAGCTGCTCTAATGGTTGACCCTCTACTCCTTGCATTGCTATTGTTAGAATGAGAGAAGTAGAGGCTCTCCCTCATTCACGCACAAGTATTCTCTCTCGCTTCTATTGACTTTCATTCCTCTTCTCTCCAGAGCATACCTCCACCTCTCCAGGCTCTCTTCACATCACAATGTCATCTGCAAATGACGTCTAAAGAGACTCCTGCCTGACCTCCTCTGTTAAACTGTTAAACAGTCCATCACCACTCCAAACAAGAAAGGGATCAGAGCTGATTCCTCAACTTACTCCAACTTGAACCCACCTGTCTTTCCTACTGCACACCTCACCACTCTCTTGATGCCCTGCTCCCCCCGCAGGCACTTCTGTGCCAGTCCTGACTTCCTCATGCAGTACCCCATTTCCTCCTTTATCACTATCAGGTGCTTTACTTAGATCCACAGTGCAACTTTTTATGACTTTCTTTATACTTCTCCAGAAATCCAAACCGAGATTACTTAATCAAAATAAACAGACCAAAATACAACAACTTGCCTCTTTAGTCAGGATAAACAAGAGAAAACTATTCAAAAGAAATGGCAGCTCACTCATTTAAACACAAAGCCTGCAGGAGATGCTACAAATAAACACGGGTCTGGCTTATAGAGGATGGAGAAGCAGACAATCTTCAGTCTAGGTGATAGTCGTCTTGTTTTCTTACATGGTGAGGACTTGAGCCAAGACTTCACCATGTAAGGAACCACATTCTGAGCTGTACCTGAGCCACATCAGTCACAGCCAGGCACCCACACATCCTAATTACCATATTCAGCCTGACACTATGCAGACCTCCCTGCCCTCTCATCATAGCTTTAAAATGTGGCTAGGGACAGTGAAATGTGCTAAATTTATGTACAATGATAATTCTGGTCTCATGCAGTTCAGAAGTTGTGATTGGCTTGTCAGATTAAATAGGGGGTCTCACACGTTACAGTGCTGCAAAAAGACCGGGCGTTCAAAGCTGCTTCTGCTTGTAGGCAAGCCATAAAGGAGGGTCATTCTTCTTCTGAGCTGTATAACATACAACATGTGCTATTTTTGTCCTGTATCTGGGAAATTTCTGAAAAACATCAACATCTATTTGTTGGACTGAGACTGTTTAAGGTCATGAATCCTACTGACTTTGGAGAATGACTAACTTTACTCTGATTTTTGTTTCAGGGCCACCACGAGGTTGACATTTTTGGCTTCAGGTTAAAACATTTTGACCAGTCATATTCCACAGCATTTGGGTCTCATAGCCATGGTGTCCCAAGTATAAGGAAGGATGGAATTTATGGATCCCAAACGGTAGACAGAGTGTTTAGAGTGCTGCTAGATGTGTTTTATAGTCGTAACAGTCACAAGAACAAGTATCTACACTGCAATACAATATATGCGAGGCTTCTCTATCACTGCCTTCTCTTTTGCAGTTAACTGCATGTGACTGCCCTCTTGTGGAACTGCAAGGTCCATGTAAAAAAAAAAAAAAAAACTCCAAACAAACCAAAAACACCAACAAAAAACAAAACAAAAATCCCGTTAATGTCTGCTTATCAAAGCTGAAGAGGTTGAAGTAATGAAAAATACTCATCATCATACTCTCATCAAGAAAACAAGAAAAACAACATAAAACATATCACACACACACACACTAACCAATAGACACATGCATCAGTCATTCGGAAGCTGCCACATATGAGGATGCCTTCAGGGGCTGAAAATGGAGATAAGGTGCGCTGGATGAATGTGGGGGAGCTGAGAGCACCTCTGCGTCTGCTATGTCCTCCCACTCAGTGTGCAGTGCGAGAGGCAGACACAGAGCATTTAGTCTATTTCAGTCCCCAGAAATGTGAGGCCTTTTCTTCACTGTTCCCTCCAAGACCAGAGTGACTCATCCACGCTTGTACACAATCAGACTTCCGCAGGCGGCGAGGCAACGATTCCAGAGCAAGCAGACCCACTAAATGGATTACGATTATCAGTCACATGCAAATGACTTAACCTGCTGTCAAAGAATGGCAAAGGTGCTTTGTTTTAACTTTACACATACTTTATTTACAGAGAGCAATATAGTGTATGTGCAAAGGGAAACATAAAACACACAAAAGCATCAGCAACAACAGCACTCAGAGAGCACAACTCCTCCCACAGGGCAAGGGTGATATAACTTTTAATGTTTTATTACAACATGCTGATATCAGCCTATTTTCATAACAACACCTGACCTTTGACCTATGACCTTAAAAAATACACAGTTTTAGTATGTAATGCTTTATCTTTACCCCTATGATTGGCTATAATCCTTGGCTTCTATAATCTGGAAAAACCTGAAATTTTACGATGTTTTCATGGAGTTTGTGATTTTGCTAAACTTTATGGCATCATTGTGACGTCATACTGCGTCATATTGAAAAAATAAAGTGTGTTTTACAGCTCTCTTTATGTCCTTTCATTTGAGATATTATATTTGATATGGTTTGTTGTTTTTCAAGATTAACTTTGACTTTTGGGGGCTAACAATGAAGATCAATGTCAAATGCTTAGCCAACCTAGGTACTCATGCCCCCCCCCAAGGTCTAGTATATTTTGGTGAAGTTTGAAGATGATCCATAAAAAACTGTGGGTACATTTAGTGTGACCTGGACCCACATTTCACTAAAATTTAATGAGGTCAGGCTGTTATTGGTGTCTACCATCACACAAAATTTGAACATGATATGCTGAAAACTGTGGACGTTAGACTGCAGGACAGACAAACTAACAGAACTGACTAAATTGTTCCTCCCTTCTGGGGGAGAATGAATTAAAAGGAAGAAACGGGTAAGGAAACTTGCTTCTGCACATGCCGTTGCACACGCTAAAACAAAACAGGTCTGCAAGAATACAATCAGGGTCCAGAGGCTTGCTTTATTAGCTGCCATGACTGCTGTCCTTTTAAAATATTTAGACTGGTATAATGCTGCTCTGCGTCACCCGCTAGACACAACAGAAGAGAATAAACTGCCCTATTTGAAAGGATCTGCTTAAGATGTATCTGTATTCATGGAGTGTTTCATTTTTTATGCAGTCCCTAATTTTATTTACTACGTTATGTTATTTATTCATAAAGCATCGCTGTATATCTGGATAGTTTGAAAAGGCTTATAAATTCAAATAATATCCTCTAATATAATATTTTTTGAAGGATCCTGAGCCAAGATAAGTATGTATGAAGTTATCAAAGTAAAAATGCACAGAGAATGGCTTTTGCTTTGACTGTTTGCCTGTGGCAAGTTTCCAGCAACAATGAGATAGCTTTGCTGTAAACTTATCAGACAAGATGTCACAGATCTAAAGTTACTAATGTAAATAGTAGTGGACCAAGTAAAGAGCCCTGAAGGACCCCTGTAGAATAATGCTATTACATTATTATTAATATTTTTATTCAATATAACAATCTGTCAAAACTAATAAACAAAGCATATTGAATTTATGGACTGAAATGCAGAATAGCTTTTTGGGCTTCTCTGGATTCAAAACCTCCCCATTAGGCCAGCTGTCCTCTCATTGGCTGCCTCTTGCAAACAGAAACTTTGAATAACAGGTTGGTGTAATGTCTGCACTCACAGATCTCATTAATTGACTTTAGCCTTGTTTAAAATAGGCACTGAACATCATAGATTTAAAATTTAGAGTTAAATATTACTTCTGAATCACAGCAATGACAAAAAATAGTCAAATATATCATTTTGAGGTATTTCAGTACTAAAAAACTAAAATTAACTTCTGGCTTTGTTTTAGTTTTAAATTCTGCTCAAAGGAGGATCGCCATTACTCATAGAGTGGTGATCACGATATCTCAAAAGATGCTAGAGAAGGAGATGTCCCACAGGATGCCATGCAAAGTGTACTCATGGTGGGATCTCAGCTCAAGTACAGAGTCTGTTTCTCTCAATACAAAACATTAAACTGAGGAAGTCTTTTTTTTTTTCTCTTGAAAAATAACATGGAGTCCTTAAGAGATAAGCGATAACTCTTTATTGTCATTACAGTCATACCAAGTACAATAGTACAACAAAATTGGAAACTGTCCTGTGTCTGCACTATGCACAACACAACACAACACAGTTACTTAACTTAATAAAAAAATAAAAAGAATGAGTGCATGTTTTTATTGCACATTGTTATTATTATTATTGTTGTTGTAATTGTTATTAAAAAGTCCAGGGAGGTAGCCAATCGGGTCAGCATTGATTAGGTCTATTGTCCTGTTGTAAAAGCTGTCCTTGAGTCTGTTTGTCTGCGACCTCAGCAGCCTGAATCTCCTGCCAGATGGCAGCAGCTTAAACGCCCGGTGTCCTGTGTGTGTACAGTCCTGTAGGATGCTGTGTGCCCTCTTGAGACAGCAACTGCTGTACAGGTCCTTCAGGGAGGGAAGAGGATGTCCAGTGACCTTCTGGGCCTTATTGATAACCCTCTGAAGTCTCTTTATGTGTGCTGTGGTGCAGCTGGAGAACCACACACAGATGCAGTATGTCAGCACACTTTCAATGGAGTAAAGGTAGAAGACAATCAGCAGCTCCTTCTTCAGGTCCATTTTTCTGAGGAGTCTCAGAAAATGGAGACACTGTTGGGCCTTCTTGAAAACCGCCGAGGTGCTCCATTGGAGGTCTGTGTCTGTGCACATCCAGGAACTTGAAGCTGGACACCCTTTCCACACACTCCCCGTTGATTCTGGCAGGCTGCAGCTCAGACTTCCTCCTTTTGAAGTCGACTACCAGCTCTTTTGTCTTGGTGATATTAAGGTCCAGGTTGTTGTCTGCGCACCGATCCGACAGCCTCTGAACCTCAGCTCTCTTTGCCGTCTCGTTTTGTTTTCCCGCAGAAATGAGCCCCAACAACAGACACTTTTGAACAACAGATTTGTCAGTGCACGCCATTTAACTTTCAAACCTTTTCAAATGATTCTGTGATAAACTGAAGTCTCCATCTTACTTTCATCCCTTGCTGAGCTGTAATCCCTCCTTTGTAACTTCTGCAGTGTTAAGCATAAGAATACCTACATGAAACGTTTTATTTGAACTGACTTTTCTAGGGTTTCTCAGCTCTTTCTCGGCTATACAGGGCTGCCCTCTTGTGGACATACTGGACACAGCTTCAGTATTCACCTTCACATCCTCGTTTCAAACTGTAAGAGTCTAAAGCCTCATTTGACGCATCTGTAAATATTTATTGATATAGATTTAAAAGAAATAAATATTCAGCACTGAAGTCACCGTGATTAGCTGAAACATGCAGACATGAACACATTCATGCATCACTGGCAATATAAAATGGACCGAAAATGGAGATAAGACGTGCTGGATGAATGTGGGGGAGCTGAGAGCACCTCTGTGTCTGCTATGTCCTCCCACTCAGTGCTCAGTGTGAGAGGCAGACACAGAGCATTTAGTCTATTTCAGTCCCCGGAAATGTGAGGCCTTTTCTTCACTGTTCCCTCCAAGACCAGAGTGACTCATCCACACTTGTACACAATCAGACTTCCGCAAGCAGTGAGGCAAAAAGGAAAATAAAAATTAACTACTCAGTGGGACATGAGGCAGTTAATCAATAATCTGATCTGCACAGGTCATGTTTTACTATTTGTTGATGCCGTCATGAAAACATTTCGGTATCACTGTTTAACTCGCTGTCCTTTCACATCTTTCATTTGGCAGACCAATCACGTGGAAACTGTTTGATACTTTACGAAACAGACCCTCAGTGTATTATATTCTTCAACATTACTCATGACTTGTTCACGTTTGCCTGCTGTTCATATTCTGAAGTACGTCCTTATTAGTCATGACACAAAACACAACACAGGTTGGCTGTGGTTCAGTAGGGAGAGAAGTTCATCCATTTCATGTAATAAGATTTCCAATATCTTTAAAAAGGAGCTGAGCCCCTGTTCGCCTCAGATGCACTCATTAATTCAATTCAATTCAATTCAATTCAATTTTATTTATATAGCGCCAAATCACAACATAAGTCGCCTCAAGGCGCTTCATAGATACATTAATGTGTGTGATACTGTAAATAAACAGTAATACATACAGTATTAACAGATATAGACCACCTGTCATTACAACAAGAAAGCAACTATTTTATAACTCCCATACAAACCTAAAAATGATTGAATGCATGTTTTTCTACCCATATTTAAACCCACTGGACGTCTCAGAATCAGAATTCAATCAAGCAAAAAGCAAAAATAATAATTTTCTTCACTGAAAACAGTGAAGAAAATTATTATTTTTCATTAAGATGCTGAATTTGCTGCTTTTTTTGTAAAACAATAAAATTGGAAATTCATGCATGGCAAACAAGAATATATTTTAATACTAAAAAAGTCATTTTGATTAAAGAGCTTGTGCACACTGGTGGATTAATCCTTACAGAAACATAAAAACAATTTCTGTAATAACCAAAACTGTTAATAGAGCAGCTGTGGCATAAAGTGTTAACACTGTACATAAAAAGCCAGTTTCCAAACATTACAATGTGTTAATACTATGTGGTGGTGTCTATATGGCTGTAAATGTAAGTGACACCAACATCTGTTATAATGATTTAAGAAAAACAATTAAATGTTGTCTATCTTGTCAGTAAGCTTAGTGATTTGCTGACATACACATCCTGAATGGAAACTTGTGTAAGGAAATCCTGTTGTTTACTTGTAAAAGCCTAATAAAAAATAACCTTTGATACAACACAATAAAAGATATGACAAAGATGATGATGTGTTTTTTTGTTTTGAGAAAATAAACAAGGTTACTTCCTTTTAGTGTATGCTATATAATGCTTTGTAGGGAGAGGCACTGACAGCATATCCCGAGAAACAGAACGAGTGAAATGATGAAGACCTTACTGACTGTGTTAACCGTCTCCCTGTTCTACCTGTGTGTGGCTGAGGTAAGTCAGCTGGACGGCCAAGCAGGAGAAGCCAATCCAACTGAGAGTCCTGTCATCAATGCAGCTTGTTCAGCAGGGAATGAGAGAAACTACATCCAACTTGCTTTAATGTTAAAAGAACTGGAGGCCAAGCTGAAGGACACTGAGAAGCAGTTTGAGAAAAAGTTGGCGAATCTGAGGTCAGAGATCCAAGGTAAGATCATACTGCACAGCTATTTCATTAATTCCATGTTTTCCATTTTAATAATGTCTTATTTTCACGCTACACCACAAGGCAGTCGAGTGGCATTTGGTGCATCCATCAGT
>NW_005187405.1:3948730-3961157 GCF_000239375.1 Pundamilia nyererei
GGCGAGGAGGAGGAGAGGCAACAGTTTCCACTCTGGTTTCTTAATTTACCAAAGACTCAGAGAGTTTTAATTCATTCAAAAGCCTGACTCTTAGTTTTGTGCATCCTATCCTTAGGTTCATGAAAAGTAATTCCTGTGATGTTATCTTCTTCAACGATACGTGCTAACACAATGTAGACGTCCTACCTAAACTCTTCCTCCACAACTCTTTATACTGGGGCTCCTTTCACAAAAAAGCAACAAATCAGAAATGCTCGATTCCCATGGTGCTGATTACAAAGTAGAAATCCCATAACACTAATCTACAAGACCTTTGTTTGTCCTGGAAAAATTGTTTATCACTGTATAAAATTTCCCGTGTAAAGCTAGCACTTCTTTCTGTTCATCACTGGTAGATTAAAATAGGAGCCACATCAGGTTTCTTTTCACCACTGTAGCCAGGCTGTCAAAAAAACATTATGTTAACTAGTGATTACTGCATGAACTTCTTTGCAAATATTTTCTAACCACTACGAAAAAATAATTATTCACAGCCGTCCCGCAGATGTGTGGTACACTAAAACTGCTATTTCTTAGACTTTCTCTCTCCGATCAATGTTTCAAAGCAGACTTCAAAAATATCTTTGTCTAAATTGCCAACATTAGACCCCATCGCTACAAGACACTCAAAGAAGTCTTACCATGAATTCATGATTCAATTATAAATTTAATCATATTTTTGGTACTACCAGACTTTGCACCACAGACATTCAAAGTTGCAGTAATTAAGCCATTTTAAAAAGCCCTTATTTGATCCACCTTTCTTAGCTCAATACATACTGATATAGACCAGCTGGATGATTATCTGCAGAGAAATGGTTCATTTGATGGGCTTTATTTGGGATTGAGAATTCCCCATATCACATAAACAACATTAGTGAAGGTTTGAAAGCCCTTCTAATTACATCTATTTTTTGTTTTTGCTTTTTAGAAAAGGTAAGAAATACAACACAAACAGCTTGTATCTCCAGACTGTTTTTAACATCCTGTAACATTATCTTACTGGGAAAATTAAACTAGGTTTCATTTCCTCATGTTCGTTTCACTGTTTTATTGTACTTTGATAACAATAGGTTTCTACATGCATCACACCACAAATATAACTAGTTTTGTCACCAAAGCACAATAGGAAATGTTGTTATCCATGAGCATACCAGCAAGAAGACTAATAGTTAGACTATTGTATTGCACACTTTTACAATTACATTCATGGTGCTTAAAACTTGTTTTTTTCATGAAGTATAATTCAAAATAAATATTGTCTCTGAGTTTTCTTTGTTCTTGTTTATCGGAACTGAAGAAAATAGGAAACTTCTGTCTTTGTGATATATATTTATATATATATATATATAGAGAGAGAGAGAGAGCCTTGTGGGGAGAACTAACACAGATTGATGCTAATGAACAGAAATTTTTAAAGGATGAAGATCGCAGTAGCTGTGCTAACCTTGTGCCTCTTCTATCTGTGTGCAGCTGCCTTCCCTCAGGTGGATGGCCAAGCAGGCAAAGCATCTGAAAGTGAAGGCTCCATTGTTGAGAAACCTCATCTGTCTGCTGGGACAAATGAACAACTTTTCCTAATATTACGACAACTAGAATCCAAGCTGAATAATGCTGAGAAACAGCTGGCAGATCTGAAATCATCAATCCAAGGTAAGAACATAACACAGCTGGAAGTTTTCATTCTGACATGTAAAGATCTTTATCAGTGTACTGATACAGGTTCAGGTTTTGTCGTTGTAAAAAAAGCCCAAATAATTCCATATTTCCATGCAACTCCAGGCAACCGTGTGGCATTTGGAGCATCAATTGGCAATGTTGAAAATACTGGACCAAAGAATGCAGAGATCACACTGACTTACAAAAATGTCTACTTTAACTCAGGCTCTTACAACCCTGCAACAGGTAAACTTATCATAATTATATGTATTTATACACATGTGAGTTTATTTGTGAGATAAGTACTGCATTTCTCAACTGATTTGATTATTCTTGATGTTATATAAGCTGTAACTGTGTCCATCATCTCCAGGTATTTTTACTGCTCCGGTCAGAGGAGTTTATTACTTCAGCTTCTCTGGTCATAATTTATCAACTAGACCGATGGGGCTGCGTCTGATGAAGAATGGAGAGCAGATGGTGACAGTGCACAACCATGCAGCTGGAAATTGCTATGAGACAGCCACCAATGGCATTTCTCTGCTGCTGGCTGCAGGAGACCAGGTGTACATGAGGCTCCGTCCGGACACCTGGATTTTTGATAATGACAACAAACACAGCACCTTCATTGGAACCTGTACTCTGTGGCCAATTCAGGGTCTGCAGCCTTAAAGGCCGCATTTTAAGTCCGATTACATCACAGCGACGCGACGAAGGCTGTCCCAATTCAAAGGCTGCTCGAAATGCGGCCCTCAAATGCCTCCTTCATTTCCCTGAATTTTAAGGCTGTGGCAGTGTAGACTTCGTGGCCCAACATATCCCAGAATGCATAGCGCGGCGGTGGGTGTGGATAATTTTGCTGAAAACAAACAGCGGATGAGGGGCAGCCGAAGATTAAACTTTAAGTAAGTACTGAATACTATGTCACTTATTTATTTGCAAATGTTTAATAACGAAGAACATTAAAAGATTCCTGTTGGCCACATGTCGGCAAAGTTATGTGACATTAGTGAAGTTTCTACTAACTTGGTTTTAAAGCCTTTACTTTAAAATATACGCCGTTCAATAGCTGAGCTTAATCTTACAGAGAATGATCAAAGCTCATGTAGAAAGAAACAAACAAATGAACAAAAGATTTTCTCCTTCATTTCTGTCAAACAAAACTGTATGAAACGTTTCCAGCTGTTAGTATCATGGTTGCTAGGCAACCTGGGCAGCGCGACGGAGGCTAGACCGTCCCATTTCACAAGCCTCGCACTTCCGGCCTTAGCGGTCTTTGAGTACGCGGCCCTTGTGGACCGTTAAGGCTGCGTACTTTAAGGCTGCAGACCCTGAATTGGGATACAGCCTGTGTTCCCTTCGATCTCCGTCAGTGTTGTGTCTCTGAGTTCTGTCAGTTTACGTTTCCTGTTTTACTTCCTTGTCTTGTCTTGCCCAATTACTCCCAGCTGTGCTCTCCCTCTGTGTTTCATTCACTCATTATCCCTCTGTGTATATATGGCATTACACTAATCTACAAAACCTTTGGAAACCCCCTGGAAAAATAATTTGTCACTACAGAAAAGCGTGCATAAAGCTAGCACTTCTTACTGTTCATCACTGGTAGATTAAAATAGGAGCCACATCAAGTTTCTTTTCACCACTGTAGCCAGGCTGTCAAAGAAACATTGCATTAACTAGTGATTACTGCATGAATTTCTTTGCAAATATTTTTCTAACCATTAGGACAAATAACTATTCACAGCTGTCCCGCAGATGTGCTGTACAGCAAAACTGCTATTTCTTTAGACTTCCTCTCTCCTATCGATGTTTCAAAACAGGCTTCAGTAATTTTGTATCTCTACATTGGCAACATGCCTATTAGACCCCATCTTTACAAGACACTCAAAGAAGTCTTGGTTATGGCCGAGTAGCCGGACCAGGTAAGTGGACCCAAATGCAGACAGCACGGAGGCGAGGTTAGAACAAGAAGACAAAAACATTATTAACTCTGTCTCCTCCTTGTCTAAGCTCGCCACAATATGTTAGCCACAAACATTATGAAGGAGTAGGTAAACTTGAGCATTGTGGTGATTTAGGGGGATCAAAGAGAACTTCAAAGAGAGAAAGCAAAAACCAATAGCAAAAAAGTTACTGAGTAAATAACAGGAAATGCATAAACGCGAGACACAAACAGTGCACAACAACAAATGGAAACCTGCACAAAGAACTACAGAAAATACGACAAAGGTTCATTCTTGTCTGAGAGACCTACACCGTGCCCACCCCTGACAAAACCTAAGAGACATAAAATTAGTTATTTAAGTGTTTTTATGCGTGCCGCCTCTCTTAAATGCTGAAGGTAAGGATTCATCCCGCATTATAGCTCCTGTGTGCCACTGCTCTCAACATGCATTTAAGAAAATATGCCATCCTTCAGCATTTTGTACCCAGATCGATGGCTGGTAAACAATGGAGACAATGTGTGTAAAATTTCTATTGGTTAAATAAAATACCATTCAGCTCTGTAGAAATGTCAAACCTTTGAGTCCATCTGCCCAGTGTTCAACATGACACAACCAGAGGTCAAGGTGGCCAAAGTTTCTTGGTGATTTTTTGTATTAAAATAATATTTTTCTTGGATCCCAAATGTAGATATTTTTTTTATGATTGCTAAAATCAGTTTAAAGATTGATTAAATTAGTTTACTGGTTTAAAATTATACAGAGGATAAAAAAAAATATTGAACGCATCACCAAAGTATTTCTAAAGGTGCTTTTGACATGAAATTCTCAGCAGATGTCAGTAACAACACACCCAATGCAAAGAAATCAATCCATAAATTATGTTTATTGACCTTTAAAGTTTTATCAAAGGTCTTAATAAACAGCTAGTTTTGGCTTTAAAACTACAGTAGTTGTTTAGACGTGCTACCTAAACTCTTCCTCCACAACTCTTTATACTGGGGCTCCTTTCACAAAGAAAGCAACAAATCAGAAATGCTTGACTCCCATGGTGCTGATTACAAAGTAGAAATCCCATAACACTAATCTACAAGACCTTTGTTTGTCCTGGAAAAATTGTCTATCACTGTATAAAATTCCCTGTGTAAAGCTAGCACTTCTTACTGTTCATCACTGGTAGATTAAAATAGGAGCCACATCAGGTTTCTTTTCACCACTGTAGCCAGGCTGTCAAAAAAAACATTGCATTAACTAGTGATTACTGCATGAATTAGGTAAGTGGACCCAAATGCAGACAGCACGGAGGCGAGGTTAGAACAAGAAGACAAAAACATTATTAACAAAAATGTGACTCTTAATTAACAGAGTGCAAAGTGAGACCTGAAGTGTTCCAAACATCAATAATAAAAACATGAACTATGAACAATGAAGTAAACGTGACTGGGAGTTAAAGTGTCAACCATGAACTACGATATCAAACACAAAACTATGAACTAAAATGTCAGACGGGGCTGTGAACTACACAGCAGACGGGAAAAGGGAGTCTCAGGGAGAGGGTCGTGACTCAGGCAGTGAAGGTCAGAGACACTAGGACACAAAGAGGGTGTGCCTGTGATTGGTCAGGCAGGAAGAGGTGCATTACTTTGAGTGTCTTACAGTCTTTGCAGGTGGAAGCCGTTGTGCCAAAAAGTGATCACCTGCCAAAAAATGATTTCGAATGCTTCCATGTGTTTTTTATGAGTAATGTCTTTACATATGTTGGTAAATAGACTTTGGTGAACTAGGTCTACAGATGGGTTATATATAAAATATATAAAATTACCTCTTTTTTAAGTATCTTTATAACTTTGTGATATTGTACTTACATTATAAAAATCAATGCGGTCCTTTTTGTCAAATTAAAATATGTTTACAGAACTATTGTTATATTTGTTGCAATTTCTGCTGTTGCCTTGGCCAGATTACTCTTAAAAAAGACATTTGTAATGTCAATGATATTTTTTTTTAAACTCGATAAATAAAGGATATATAAAAGTCACTGGCAAAAAACTAACTACCTTCTTACAGGAATGTTGTTTGTGACTCAAGATGACTTGATATCATTCATGAGGGATACATGTGAAACATGTTTCACACATTATAGTAAAATGCCGCCATTCACCCGGACCATGACAGTCTTGAGTTAATGCTTCAATTTGAAATTTGACCGTATTATTGGTATTCACAGATTATGCACCACAGGCTTTCAATGTTGCAGCAATTAAGCCATTACTTAAAAAGCCCTTATTTGAGCCACCTTTCTTAGCTGAATACAGACCAGTATAGACCAGTTGGATGATTATCTATAAAGGAAAAAGTTCATTTGAAGACTTTTATTTCCCTTTTTCAAAAAGGTCTCAAAGACTTTGTAGTCAGACCTGTTACAGATCGTCAACTTTTCTTTAATGTCAGGTGTGTTTCCAGAATCACTAAAAATTGCTGTAATTAAACCTATCCTGAAAAAGGACAATCTTGACAAGACACAAATAAACAACTACAGGCCGATCTCAGATCTCCCATTTTTAAGTAAGATCATTGAAAAAGCAGTTTCTCAACAGCTCAATTACTTCTTTTCACAGAATAACTGCTATGATGCCTTCCATCCATCCATCCATCCGCTTCCGCTTATCCTTTTCAGGGTCGCGGGGGGCGCTGGAGCCTATCCCAGCTGTCATAGGGCGAGAGGCGGGGTACACCCTGGACAGGTCGCCAGTCTGTCGCAGGGCCAACACACAGGGACAAACAACCATTCGCACTCACTTTCATTCACACCTAGTGACAATTTGGATTATTCAATGAACCTATCCCCACAAGCTGCATGTCTTTGGACTGTGGGAGGAAGCCGGAGTACCTGGAGAGAACCCACAGAAACACGGGGAGAACATGCAAACTCCACACAGAAAGTCCCCGGCCTGATGTTGGAATTGAACTCAGGACCTTCTTGCTGTGCGGCAACAGTGCTAACCACCGTGCCACCGTGCTGCCTGATGCCTTCCAGTCAGGTTTTAGACAGAACCACAGCACTAAAACCGCTCTGACAAAAGTGTTTAATGACATATGTCTGAATACAGACAGTGGAAAAATGTCAGTCTTAGTTTTACTGGATGTCAGTGCAGCATTTGACATCCACAGAGGGGTCCTTTTGTCCCTCTGTGGGGGGTCCCTCCCACTAGGTTTATATCTGGGACTCTCCACCATTTGACCTTAGAACTGAAGAAGCTTCTCGGATGAGAGGTGAAACGTCTTCAAGCAACTTAAAGAAGTCCAGACGCTTTTCTTTGCAAGCTCCTTTGACAGCATTTGATACAGTTGACCACAACATATTACTCAAACGACTGGAGAACTGGGCAGGTCTTTCAGGAACTGTACTAAACTGGTTCAAAACATACTTAGAAAACAGGAAATACTTTGTATCAATAGGTAACTTCACATCTGAGCAGACAAGTATCACATGTGGAGTTCCCCAAGGTTCCATCTTGGGACCCCTTCTGTTTAACATTTACATGCTCCCACTGGTACAGATTATAAAGAACACCAAAATAAACTATCATAGTTATGCAGATGACACACAAATATATATCACAATGTCACCAGGAGACCGAGGCCCTGTAAATGCATTGAGGAAATTAATGACTGGTTGTGCCACAATTTTCTCCAGCTAAACAAAAACAAAACTGAAGTAATAGTCTTTGGTGCCAAAGAAAAACGATTACAGGTCACCAGAGAACTTCAATCTATACACCTAAAAACCACAAACCAGGCGTAAATTTGGGTGTAGTGATGGATGCAGACCTAAACTTAGAAAAACACATTAAGACAATAACAAAGTCAGCTTACTATCACCTGAAGAATATATCAAGGATAAAAGATCTGATGTCTCAACAAGACCTGGAAAAACTAGTCCATGCATTCATCTTTAGTAGGCTTGATTACTGTAACAGCATCTTTACAGGTCTGCCTAAAAAATCAGTCAGACAACTACAGCTCATTCAGAACTCTGCTGCTCGAGTCCTCACTAAGACCAAAAAAGTGGACCACATCAGTCCAGCTCTGAGGTCTTTACACTGGCTGCCTGTCCGTCAGAGGATAGACTTTAAAGTTCTGATGCTGGCCTATAAAGCTCTGAATGGTTTAGGACCAAAATACATCGGTGACCTCCTGACCCAGTATGAACCTTCCAGATCCCTCAGGTCATCTGGATCCGGTCTTTTATCAGTTCCCAGAGTCAGAACCAGACACGGAGAAGCTGCATTCAGCTTTTATGCTCCATATATCTGGAACAAACTCCCAGAAAGCCTCAGATCAGCTGAAACACTCAGTTTATTTAAATCCAGGTTGAAGACTCACCTGTTCTCAGCTGCATTTGAATAAAGCACCAAATCCGCACTTAAGCTTAAATTTCAAAACGTACATTTTAACTACTGATTCTATCTACTGTTCGGATTTTATCTTTTTTTGATTTTTGATTTTATATCCTGTTTTGTTTGTTTGTTTGTTAGTTAGTTAGTTAGTTTGCTTGTTTTAATCAATTTTAAATCATGCTTTTTATTTGTTTTTGTTTCTAATGTCTCTGTAAAGCATGAATCACCTTGTTGTTGAATTGTGCTATACAAATAAACTTGCCTTGCCTTGCCTTGCCTGTGTCACATAAACAGCATTAGTGAAGGTTAGACGTGACCTTCTTATGACATTTATCTTTTGTTTTTTTTTAAGAAGAGCTAAGGTATGCGGTAGAAATGCTACTCAAACAGCAGGTTTTCAATAAACAGACAGTTAAGGTATTCAACCCTCATTAACTTCCTTATTGTTTGCTAGCTCCACTGAAATGAAAATTTCTACCTGTTAGTCAGGTGAGTTAGGTGAACTTGTGGGTCACAAGACCGAGAAGCTGAAGTCTGACACTATTCACTATGTGTTTGATTTGAACTCATCGGGTTGTATGTAGAGACCAAATGGTACAATCAGCTGTCAGAGCAGGTATTCACAAAATCCGCTCAGCACAGTTTTATGCAATAAAATCGTCTATTTTCCCAAGCACACCCAAACAGTTAACAACTTGTTTCTACACATGCATCACACCACAAACATATACTTGTCACCAAAGCACAAAAGGGAATCCAGTATCCATCAGCATACCAGCAAGAAAAAACGACCACTTTCTACTTAACAAACTGAATGAAAGTTGGCAGTATGTAGTTGGTTTTTCACATAAAACCTCCTATTTTTTAGTTTCATTGTTAAACGCTCAGTTATGTCATTAGTTAGCTAACTTAAATAAATTAATTGGGTTTATAAGTAGTAACCAACTGACCAAGCTAGTGACATCACATTCTGTACTGGCACAAGATGGTCCTGCACATGCCCTAAAGAAGAGCAGGACAGCTGGATGCCTTAATTCTAACAATAGGTTTGCTTGTTAGACTATTGTATTGCATTTGCATGCTTTCACAACTTTTACTTTGTAATCTCCAGTATAAAAATTCTCAGTTTAAATGTTGCGTTCAAGTTCACCTTAGAATGTAGCTGAAATTGCTATTTATAATGTTGACTACTACTGCTGCTGATTTCCAGCGAGAAGTCCAACATTACTCACTGCGTACTGACAGACAGTTGCTTTTGCTATTTCTGCTGTTATTTCAGTTAACCACTCATGTTACACCGCTTATAAAGAGAAGGATCATTCATGGGGCTTAAAACAGGTTTTTCGTGAAGTGTTATCTTGTCTCAATCACATTGCAGATAATTAATATCTCTGAGTTTTCTTTGTGCTTGTTTATTGGATAGGAAAAAAATAGGGACACTTCCGTCTTTGTGATACAGTATATATCTCGAGCCTTGTGGGGGGAACTAACACAGATGAAGAGAAATTCTGAAAAGATGAAGACTGCAGTCTTAACCTTATACCTCTTCTTTCTGTGTGCAGTTGCCTTCCCTCAGGTGGATGGCCAAGCATCTGAAAGTGAAGGCTCCATTGTTGAGACACCTCAACTCTGTGCTGGGACAAATGAACAATTTTTCCTAATATTACGACAACTAGAATCCAAGCTGAATAATGCTGAGAAACAGCTGGCAGATCTGAAATCATCAATCCAAGGTAAGAACATAACACAGCTGGAAGTTTTTATTCTGACATGTATAGATCTTTATCAGTGTACTGATACAGGTTCATGTTTTGTTGTTGTCAAACCAAACCAAATAATCCCATATTTCCATGCAACTCCAGGCAACCGTGTGGCATTTGGAGCATCTATCGGCAATGTTGGAAATACTGGACCAATGAATGCAGAGATCACACTGACTTACAAAAATGTCTACTTTAACTCAGGTTCTTACAACCCTGCAACAGGTAAACTTACCATAATTATGTGTATTTATACACATGTGAGTTTATTTATTAGAGAAGTGCTGCATTTCACTACCACTGATCTTCTGCTCTGCTTTATAAGCTGTAACTGTGTCCATCATCTCCAGGTATTTTTACTGCTCCGGTCAGAGGAGTTTATTACTTCAGCTTCTCTGGTCATAATACATCAACTAGACCGATGGGGCTGCGTCTGATGAAGAATGGAGAGCAGATGGTGACAGTGTACAACCATGCTGCTGGAAATCGCTATGAGACAGCCACCAATGGCATGACTCTGCAGCTGGCTGCAGGAGACCAGGTGTACATGAGGCTCCGTCCGGACACCTGGATCTATGATAATGTCAACAACCACAGCACCTTCATTGGCCATTTGTTATTCCCTCTGTAAGCTCAGACAAGCATGATTTGAATAGCAAATGAGTAAACAGAACAATATTGACATGCAGGTTTTGGTTGATTATTTTTGGTGGTGACAGAGGTGGCAGGGTTACAGTAACAATCTACAGATTTAGAACTTGGTGGTGGTGTCAGAATTAAAACCAGTATTTTAAAGCTTGTCTCAATGGAACAATAAAGTCTGAATATGTGCAGCAATTCCACTTTTTTTTTTTTTAGTGAGTTAGGCTCCTCTGACTCATTTTAAGGTAAACATAAATATATATATGTGTGTGTATGTTTGATGTCTAAAAGTGATTTCTCAGTTATAATTAATAAAAGAGGTTTTCTGATTTATGTCGGTGTATTTTTATTTTTATTATTATGTGCAAACCCATCTAGACTTGGGCTGAGTTAAGTTCACTAAAGTTCTAGCTACATCTGGACACGTTTTTCTAAATTATTCTGTTATAACAACTATAAATAAAATTAAGAATATGAAGAAAATTAAACACAACAATTATTGCTATTTGTTAATAATTAATTAACTAATTGATGACAATTAATAATCCAAAATTAAGTCATGTGTACTATTAATATTTATTAATTATATCAATAAGTAGAATGATATACACTTGAAAAAACAAAATACAAAACATTTTTTTTAAATACAAGTATTAAATAACTGCATTGTGGTTTTGCATGTTAGCATGTAGCATAAAAAACATAAAAAAAACAACTGCTCTGAAAGTTTTTGGTAATGAAACAAAAACATGGAAAACATCAAACCTCTTTTCTGGTGGAAAGTGATCAAAAAGGATGGATGGCTATAGAGTTGATCCTTATCTGTATAAATACTTTGTAGTTTGAAGAAAATTTGTTCAGGTATAAAATGTGAACTGAACAAATGGGGTATATTTTAGTAAAAAAATAAAAAAATAAAAAATCAATAGTTTGCTGGTGCTATTGTGCTAACATTTTATTTTAAAAAAAAATACTTTTATTTAGATAATTTTATTTTTTGTTTACTGAAGCCATTACACAAAACCAGAAGTGTCACGTGTTTGGATTACCAACATGAGCAGAACACCATCCCCACAGATACACCAAGATACACCGAAAATGCTACGTCCAGATGAAGAGAATAAACTCTCCTTACCTTGATTATTGAGCATGCTTTTAAATTTTATAATTATAGTTAGATTGTTATTTCAATTAAAATACATTTAAATTCCATTTAATTACTGGGGAACTATGCACTTAATCGTGGGTCACATTATAATATTGTAGCGGGTCAGGGTTGTTCTGGGTTTTGTTTTGACAGTTATGTTTTGTTGTTCTGTTGCCATGGTTACAGGTGATGCTCTCTCTGCGACTGTGTGTTTGCGGTGAGAGAGCGGCTTTTTTTTGTTGTTGTTGTGCTGGTGCCACGCTGAGCAGTTGGCTAGCGGCAGTGTTCTTCTGTCAGTTATATAAAAAAAGGGCTGTGCTCCCTGACTAGGACGGCGGGGAAGCAAGACCGAACGAAACCTCTGTCTCCTCCTTGTCTGAGCTCGCCACATTGGTGTCAGAAGTGGGATAGCTCACCCTCACCGTAATGGAGAGAGACATTCAGAGGCTGGAGCAAGCTGTCGAGGAGAACATTCACTGCTTGGGAAGCTGGCGATTGAAGAGAGAGGAAGCGAGCGGCCATGTAACTCCCCCGACGGGTCCCGATGGTGCAAGCTCACCGCGGCGGCGGCCTGTCGCGACAGACGCTAGGACAATGCTTCATGGGCTGCCTCTGTCGACCCACACACCGGCAGGCTAACCCCGCTAGAGGCCTACCTCTCACAAGTCCGGCTAGCCGCCAGGCATAGTGGCTGGAGCGAAGAGGAGGCTGCTACACACCTAGCGCTAGCATTGGAGGGAGATGCACTGCAGATACTCCTTGACCTAGCCCCGGCAGAGCAGCATGAGCTCCAGGCCCTCACCGCGGCACTCGAGAGGCGATTCGGGCAGCGGCACT
>NW_005187405.1:3961454-3965574 GCF_000239375.1 Pundamilia nyererei
AACTACCCCCAAATCAGAGCCGCAGACTGCGACGGGGAGGTCGCGGAGATATGCCAGCTGCAGTCTTCAGTGCCCCGGAGGCGTCCCCGTCAACCGACCAACCGCTGCTACCGGTGCGATGAGCCTGGCCACGTGGCACGTGACTGCCCAGCACCTGCCCCGAAGGCCGGAACTATGCAGCCTCAGGGAAATGGGGTGGGAGCGGTGTAGCGAGGCGACCACCGCTCCAGCTTCCTGCCCCCCTCCAAGGACGATGCACGGTGGTGGGCTCTACCTGAGCTGCTGTGTTGAGGACCAGCCATGCCGGGCCCTGGTGGACACGGGGTCTACCATTTCCCTAATACAACCTGGCGTGCTCCCTGGAACGTCCGGGCCACTGGTGAAGGGTTGGTTGCCCACAGACACCCAGCTGATGACAGTGATGGGGGAGAGAACTGTTATGCGGGGGAAGAAACTGTTGCGGATCCGAGTGAAGGATCTGGAGCTGGTGCACGATATCTGGCTTGCTGACATTCAAAACCGGTGCATCATCGGCCTGGATCTGCTGACCCGCTGGGGGGCCTGCGTCGACAAAGTTGGCTATCACTCTTGGCACAGAAACGCTTGCCCTCCAGTGTGGTCAAAAGCAGGGAGTGGAGGGGACCAGAGCCAGACGAGACAGGCGTTGGGCAGCTGCCACTCAGCAGATTTCGGGTGCCGGTGGCTCTGTGTCATCTCTACTCACCTCAGCCTCAGCCTCTCAGCCCGACAAATCTCCCTCAACCGAGACAATCGAGGCTGTTGATGACCTGTGGCAGCATAGCAGCGTAGGTCTCAACGTTGACCAGCACCAGCGGTTGAGGTGCCTCCTGGACGAGAATGTGGACATCTTTGCTGCCAGTGACAAAGACTGCAGGCAGACGGGGCTGGTCCAGCACACCATCGACACCGGCTCTGCTCAACCCATCCGTCTGCGCCCAAACCGGCTGCCCCTCTCAAAACGGCAGGTGGCGGAAGAAAAGATCCGTGAGATGGCTGATCGAGCCGTCCAACAGCCCATGGACGGCACCCGTGGTTCTGGTGGGAAAGAAGGATGGCAGCCCGAGGTTCTCCGTGGACTTTTGCCGTCTCAATGCAGTCACCAAGAAGGACTCGTACCCGCTTCCACTGATCGACGAAGCCCTAGATTACGTTACCGGCTCCAGCTGGTTCAGCTCCCTCGACCTACGCAGCGGTTACTGGCAGGTGGAGCTAGCCCCCGAAGCAAGGCCTAAGACTACATTCACCATTGGACAGGGGCTGTGGCAGTTCAGGGTCATGCCATTTGGGCTTTGCAATGCGCCAGCGACGTTTGAGAGGCTGATGGAGAGGGTGCTCGTAGACATCCCTTGTAGCCGCTGCATTGTGTACCTGGATGACCAGTTGGTGCATGATGGCGACTTCGACAGTGCACTGTCTCACCTGAGTGAGGTCTTGAGTACCATCCGACGAGCTGGGCTGCGGCTCAACCCTGCGAAATGCCGGCTGTTGGCGGGAGAGACCACGTTCTTGGGCCATGTGATCAGCGCTCAAGGTATCGCCACCAACCCCGCAAAGGTGGCTGTGGTCCGGGACTGGCCGACTCCCTCGAACGTCAAAGAACTGCGGAGCTTCCTGGGCCTAGCCTCGTACTACCATCGGTTCATCAAGGGGTTCGCGACGATAAACAGCCCCCTCCACCGCCTGACTGACAAGGGCCAGCCGTTTGGCTGGGGTGATGCCTGCGCTGCAGCTTTTGCGCAGCTGAAGGAGGCCGTCACCAGAGCTCCATTCCTGGTCTACCCCAACGCCCGGCAACCTTTCATTGTGGACACTGACACTAGCGATGTAGGAGTCGGGGCGGTCCTTTCCCAGCAGGACGAGGCCGGAGAACAGGTGGTGGCATACTTCAGCCGTGCCCTGGGGCGAGCCGAGAGGAACTACTGCGTAACTCAGCGGGAGCTGCTGGCCGTAGTGCTGGCGGTGCGGCACTTCCGGCCATACCTGCACGGCTGCCGGTTTCTCCTGCGCACTGACTATGCATCTCTGACTTGGCTCCTGAACTTCAAACATCCAGAAGGTCAGGTGGCCCGCTGGTTGGAGGTCCTTCAGGGCTACGACTTTGAGATCCAGCATCGGGCAGGTCGACAGCATGGCAACACTGATGCCAGACGGCCCTGCATGGCTGTCGAGTGCCGCTACTGTCTGCGACAGGAGGAGCGGCCCAGGAGGCGCTTGGGGTGGCTACTGCTCAGGCCACAGCCGGCGGAGGGGGGTGGCTCCCATTGACAACGCAGCAGCTGAAGCGGGAGCAGGAGGCCGACGCGACGTTGGCTCAGGTGGGGGCCTGGCTGGCTGGAGGCGGCGCAACGGCCAGAGTGGACGGGGGTGTCGGGACAGGAGCCCGAGGTGAAGGCCTACTACTCCCAGTACAACAACCTGGAGACCCACGACGGCCTCCTGTACCATGATATGGCGGGCCCCCGGTCAGGTACGAGATCTCCTGCAGCTGTTGGTGCATCTGTCGCTGCGGTCGCAGGTGCTCGAGTTTGTCCACAGCTCGGTGGGGGCTGGCCACTATGGGAATGCCAAAACTCTCCGCCGTCTCAGAGGACGGTTCTACTGGCCTGGCTGTCGACGGGATGTGGAACTTCATGTGCACTGCTGTGACACCTGCACGGCACAGAAGGGCCCAACTCCACGCTCCACTACCCCCAACTCCACGCTCCACTACCCCCCTTCAGCAGTACCTGGTGGGGGCCCCAATGGAGTGAGTGGGAGTGGACATCCAAGGGCCTTTCCCCGTTACAGAGTCAGGGAACCAGTATGTGTTGGTGGCTATGGACTACTTCACAAAGTGGCCAGAGGCCTACGCAGTGCCGGACCAGAGTGCAACGACGACGGCGGAGAAGCTGGTGGAGGACATGTTCACCCGTTTTGGGGTCCCGGCTGAGCTCCACAGTGACCAGGGGCGTAACTTCGAATCGAAGGTCTTCGGGGAGACTTGCCGGCGGCTGGGGGTGGAGAAGACGAGAACCACACCACTCCATCCGCAAAGCGACGGCTTGGTCGAGCGCTTTAACCGCACGCTGGCCACCCAGCTCGCCATTCTCACCAGCTGCCACCAGCGGTATTGGGACCGACATCTGCCCCTGGTCCTTTGGTCGTATCAGATTGCGGTTCAGGAGTCCAGCCAGTGCACACCTGCCGCTCTGATGTTTGGATGGGAGCTCCGGACGCCTGTGGATCTGGTGTTCGGGTCCCCCCCCGAGATTGATGGTGGGCCAGAGATGGATTACTACAGGAGGCTGAGGGAGCGGCTGCAGGTGGTTCATGACTACACCCGCCAGGCCCTACGACACCAAGTGCCAAGGGGGGGTTTTCATGCCTGGCGACAAGGTTTGGGTGTACTGCCCGGTTCGCAAGAGAGGAGTGTCCCCCAAACTCTGCAGTCACTGGCAAGGGCCGGCGGAGGTCGTGGAGCGGTTAACAGAAGTGGTATACCGTATCCGCATGCCGGGCCCGGGCGCATGGTAGTGTTGCACCAGGACAGACTCTCACCGTACCGACCGCTCACTCCAGCAGACGTCGGGGCAGGGGATGCTGGTGGCACCTCATGCTCTGATCCGAGTGACTGTTCCCCCGCCGGCCGAGATCGGCCGGTGCGCCAGAAGAAGACACCTGGACATTTGCAGGACTTTGTTGGGTAATGGGGTTGTCAGGGACGACTGACCCCTTAGGTGGGGGCTATGTAGCGGGTCAGGGCTGTTCGGGGTTTTGTTTTGACAGTTATGTTTTGTTGTTGTGTTGCCATGGTTACAGGTGACGCTCTCTCTGCGACTGTGTGTTTCCGGTGAAAAAGCGCCTTTTTTTTGTTGTTGTTGTTGTGCTGGTGCCACGCTGAGCAGTTGGCTAGCGGCAGCGTTCTTCTGTCAGATATAAATAAACGGCTGTGCTTCCTGGCTAGGACGGTGGGAAAGCAAGACCGAACGAAACCTCTGTCTCCTCCTTGTCTAAGCTCGCCACAATATGTTAGCCACAAACATTATGAAGGAGTAGGTAAACTTGAGCATTGTGGTGATTTAGGGGGATCAAAGAGAACTTCAAAGAGAGAAAGCAAAAA
>NW_005187405.1:3965594-3973544 GCF_000239375.1 Pundamilia nyererei
GGTGGCCTCAGAATCTCATCTCTGCTTTTTGCAGATGATGTGGTTCTGTTGGCTTCATTGGGTGAAGGCCTCCAGCTCGCACTGGAACGGTTTGCAGCCGAGTGTGAAGCAGCAAGCAAGGAAAGCTTCAGTAAAGGCCGAAATAGAGAGTGTTACAGTAGTCCACACGTGTTGTGATAAAAGCATGAAACAGACGTTCAAAAATTTTAAAGTTAAAGCGGACTTGATCCTGGATGAAAGCATCAAATTACAAAAACTAGCTTTAATTACAGAATTTATCTGTGCTGATTCTTAGGTTTTTCTCTGTATCTATTATTATAGGATATACTGTACAACATAAAGAGCCTTGAGGCGACTGTTGTAGTGATTTGGCGCTATATAAATAAAAATGAATTGAGGTGAATTGAACTAACATCAAAGAGAGAAAGCACAAACCAACAAGTTATTGTGTAAATAACAGGAAATGAATGAAAGAGAGACACAAACAGCACACAGCAACAAATGGAAACCTGTGAAAAGAACTAGAGAAAATACAAGGTTCATTCTTGTTTGAGAGACCTACATCTGTGTCCTACCTGCCCACCCTTGACAAAACCTTAAAGACATAAACTTAGTTGTTTAATGGTTTGTATGCGTGCCGCCTCTTATATGCTGAAGGTAACGATTCATCCCGCATTATAGATCCTCTGCTTCTCTGCTCTCAACATGCATTTAAGGAAATACGCCATCCTTCAGCATTTTGTACCCAGATTGAAGGATGGAGAACAGTGGAGACAAGGACGCATGTGTGTAAAATTTCTATTGGTTAAATAAAATACCATTCAGCTCTGTTGAAATGTCAAACCTTTGGGTCCATCTGCCCAGTGTTCAACACGACACAACCAGAGGTCAAGGTGGTCATAGTTTCTTAGAGATGTTTTGTATTAAAATAATTTTTTCTTGGATCCCAAATGTAGATCCTTTTTTAAAAATTATTACAAAAATCAGTTTAATGATTGATTAAAAACATATTAGGAAATTTTCAGCTTATGAAATGGAGCAAGCAGGATTTTTTTTTGATTGTGACAAAGTTACAAAGTTCACCAACATAAATTTGAAATACAATAATACAATATACAATAGTAAAATAAAACTGAACTGTAATATAACAAGACTATTTATGATGCAAACGTTACAATTAATGGACACTGGTTTAAAATTATACAGTGGATAAAGTAAGTATTGAACACATCACCAAAAGTATTTCTAAAGGTGCTTTTGACATGAAATTCTCAGCAGATGTCAGTAACAACACATCCAATGCAAAGAAATCAATCCATAAATTATGTTTATTGACCTTTAAAGTTTCATCAAAGGTCTTAATAAACAGCTAGTTTTGGCTTTAAACCCATAGTAGTTGTTGTGACCTCTTAAATAAACCTACTTTATTGTATTTTACACAAGGTTTACATTGTTGCTTAATGATACAGAAATGTAACTAAAACAAATGAAGCTTAAGTGAACAGAGGTTAACATAGCACCAGTATGTTATACTTTCTTAACAGCACTGAGTCAAATTATAGGTGCTCTGCAAAAATGAAAAATATAATCTCAAGTGTGAAAGTAAATTTTTAGTTCTCTGATCAACTTACATGTTGATTTCAAAGACTAAGCACACCTTACAAGGCAGACTCACAGACTCTGTTCAATGCTGCTGTAGGGAGGTAGGGTATAGGTGAAATGTACTTACAGCTACTTGCGCAACTGATGCCAAATGAGAAGGACGCCACATTTAAAAGTTTCACAATTTTATTTGTTGTTTTAAAAGCTACTGAGTGACATTGTGCTAAAATGAGCTCTTACTTACACAGAGGTTAACAGCAAGTGTTCTTAGGTTTGAAAAATCAGGTTTTTCAATCCTTCGATCATCAGTCATGTTAAGACATGCAGTTCACGCTTTCAGTTATAACAGAACAGCAGAAAAGCAAGGAAATATAAAGTGCTGTGGAGAGAACAGGTTCAGATTTTTAATGACCTCTAATGAAAAGGAGAAATTTCAATTCAATTCAATTCAATGGTACTTTTATATGTATATATACTGTACTTTGTAAGTTTAAGACCTAAGTTTAAGACCTCCAACTATCAGATGACCTCCTGTGAGCAAGTGCTTTGGTAATAGTGGCAAACATCCATCCATCCAAAGGTGAGTGAAGAAGAAACACAGTGCATCATGGGAAGCCCCCAGCAGCCTACACGTATTGCAGCATAAATAAGGGAGGATTCAGGGTCACCTGATCCAGCCCTAACTATAACCTTTATTGAAAAGGAAAGTTTTAAGCCTAATCTTAAAAGTCTTAAAATCTTAAAATCTAAACTGGGAGCTGGTTCCACAGAAGAGGGGCCTGAAAGCTGAAGACCCCACCTCCAATTCTACCTTTAAATAAATGACCACAAGTAACCCTGCAGCCTGAGAGGAGTACTCTATTGGGGTGATACTGTACTATGAGGTCTTTAAGATAAGATGGGGCTTAATTATTCAAGACATTGTAGGAGAAGGATTTAAAATTTGATTCTAGATTTAACAGGGATCCAATGAAGAGAAGCCAAGTCCTTGTCAGTACTCTTGCTGCAGCATTTTGGATGATCTGAAAGCTTTTCAGGGAGTTTTTAAGGCATCCTGATAATGAAGAATTACAGTAGTCCAGCCTAGAAGTAATAAATGCAGATGTATTTCTTTAGTGTCACTCTGAGACAGGATTTTTCTATTTTTAGAGAAAGCAGTCCTACATATTTATTTAATATGTGCATTGAAGGACCTGGTCATAAACAACCCCAAGACTCCTCACAGTGTTACTGGAGGCCAAGGTAATGCCATCCAGAGTAAACATCTGGTTAGACACCATGTTTCCAAATTATTAAGGGCTGAGTATGACAACCCTTAGGTTTATGTGAATTTAGAAGCAGGAAATAAGAGGGCCTGTGGTTGATTAACAAGCTGGAGTGAAGGATTGCTGCCACACCCCCTCCCCGGCCTGTGTTTTGTGGATTCGGACTATTAGTATAACTCATAGTGATCTATTTAAACTAACATAATCATTCTGCTCTAACCAGGTTTCTGTAAGTCAGAGTAAATTAATATTTTTATGAATTATTATATCCTTTACTAAAAGGGACTTAGAAGAGAGAGAGTTTTATTCTTTGGTGCAGCTGAGGATGCTATGTGTTTTTTCCTTGTCTATATGGGTGTGGTTGTGTGTGTGTGTGTGTGTGCGTGTTTTAAAGCTCTAACACCCCCTGCAGTTCTGTAATGTCCCAGCAGCTTCTACACGTTACAGTTAAACAGAAAAATTAGTAAAAATCCTAGTTGATAAACTCTAGTTGTTATGATGATGTCATGTGATCATTTCACATGTGGTGTCTTCATTTCAGTTAAAAGAAAATCCCTCAAAAAATGGATTGTAAGATTCAGAAGTGCCTATACTCAACAAACTGTAATGCCCCTGAAATGAAATGTATTTTCTCTGGCTTTACTCCTGGTCCTCCTCCTTTACTTTGGTTACTCTTTCACAGTCTTTCCTTTTTTCTGTGGTGTTATGCAAAAGGTTCCTCTAAGTTTTGTCCCTCCATATTCTGTTTGTCAGCAGTTCAGTGTGTGTGTGTGTGTGTGTGTGTGTGTGTGCCACTGTTTGCACGTCAGCATCAGGTGTTCTGACTAAAGCTGTGACGTATGATTCAACCAACAAAAACCTCCATGTCCCATCGGGCCTTCCTCTTTCATTTTCCACCTCCAACATCCACCTCCGTTTCCAAATAGAGGCACCCCTCATCACCTCTCTCCTCCTAAAATAGCCCACTCTCTTCTCACCCCCTTCCTTTGGGATGCCAGGGTTTCAGGTTTTATGTTTTAGTTGCTCTCCTGTGTATCTGCTTTTTTTGTTAGATTGTTAGTCATCCATCCTTCACACCAACAGAAAGGGGCTCACATAGATCAGTAGTTATTTTATGATAAGTGCAAACCTTATGTTGACAGCACCGCATAAAGATAACATCTCAATCTAAAAGATAACTAAAAGTTCCTGCATTAACTTTTCATAACACAATAAATGTCTTTGGAGGAACATCTGTCTCTTCTTCGCTTAGTCAGCTTGCATCGTTGATGGGAGGGACCAAGCAGAAGTTCGCCTGAGGACGTAGAACCTGGGAAACGAGAGAGCATGATAACAGAGTGGATGGACCATAGACAGGAAAACAATCACGTAACTAGAAAAATGAGAAAAAATACTAAACTCAAAATAGGAAGTGACACATTTGAAAGCATAAATACTAGAACAGTGAATAAACAAACAGGAACAAGAAGTCAAATACTTCCACAAGAACAAAAGCTGAACATTACTGGAACTATAATGACACCATAACTCAAACACAAGACAAAAAAGTTCAGACACATGTATGCACACTTTAACTGTAGAACGTAGCCATATATTTGTAAGTCATTTCTTTTTGCCTTTTTCATTTTATTTTTCTTATTTGAAGGTCGGTTTTCTCTTATATCTCATTCTATTTTGACTTCCTGCCTTCCCTCCTGTTCTCCTAATCCTGCTCAGCTGTTTTTAATGACTTGCATTGTATTTGTGTCTTTCCTTTGGCTATATGTAATCCTGTCTTCCCCTTTTGCTTTGTCAAAGTGTCTGCAACGCTCCTCAAATCTCTTGTTTGAGTTCCTGTGTTTTTTCAGTGTGGCTTCAGGCTCCTCATTGTGGAAACCCCTAATTTCTTTGGGTTTTATACTTTTTGTTCTGTTTTGTTAACAGAAATCTATAACATCTATAACTTTATTTCTTTGGTTTAGCATAAATGGCCATGGGTCTTATTTTTAATTGCATGAAAATGCAATTAAAAGTATAAAATTTCTGTCCTCCTTCACATTTCCCAAAGCCATCATGTGGACCAGTGGATTGGATTAAAGTATTTGCCAGACCAATTCTGGCCCCTAGGCCTTATGTTTGACACCCCTGTCTTAGAATGAAAGGAGAGGACTAAAAACATGCTACTATTAATCAAACAGCGGTGATTTTTTTTCCTTTTATCATCAGGAATGGTTGTGTTGCAAAACTTGGATATGAATCATTAGTCATCACAAGCACACTGTATATTTTGTGCTGAAAGCAGTTGTCACTGCCAGGCACACACAGATCTCCACTGTGATTCATCAGGAAGCGAGAAGGAAAGGGAGGCAGAGGTCTGATGTTAGGATGTGTAATTGGTGCACTTACTAGCTTTCTAACTAAATAATAACTTAATGTTTTCTCACTTCTTTTTTCACACCCAATAACAAGCTGAGAAGTGCATGAGACCTAATGAGGATCCTAAAACACAGATCTGTGTGACATGTGACATAAAAGTGCAGAAACCTTTGAACATGAACAGAACAGAAATACTGCAGAAACAGGGGCTGATAAATTACAGTTAATTCATTTTCTGCTGAAATGAGCTGATGTCAGACTGGAAAGTCAACACATTGCACTCTGACTTCTAGTTTGGTACCAGACAAATACAAAATATGACAGAGGAGTAAATCCTCGCTGGGATGACATGAAAAAAAAAAGTGCAAATCCATCCACTGATGTCTCGAATTTACAAATTGTATTCAATTCAAATGTGGGCTGTTTTAAATGCAAACAGAAACAAGAACAGAAGAAGAAATGACATCTCTGTAGGGATAAGATTAAATAAGAATTTTTTTTTAAAAATACCTCTTTAGTAGCAATACAGAAAACCCGAAAGCATCACTGCATGCGATTTCAGCTTTTGAGTCTGATTTTTGGGTTTTACTTTACAAAACTATCTCACCCAGATTGGTGCTAAAAATTCACCAGAATGCAGAAGATTAAGTATTGACTGCTCAAATCTTCCTTAGAAGGACTGTAGCGCCCCCGTTTGTGTAGATGTTGATTCCAGCAGTGCCTGCTGTTCATTGTATAGCTAAGTGTTTCCTAACTCTAATTTGTTTCACTTAGACTGAAACAAATTAGAGTTATAAATATTAGTTTTTAGAAGAAGTAAAGAAGAATGTGGGCTTTATTTATTTAATTTCTCAAAATAACTACACAGCATAACAGACTCTATCTAAAGATGAGGCTTAAGCAGAGCTAGTCTGGGAATAACTCAGGATCCTCCAGAGGAAACTGGAAAATGTTGCTGGAGAAAACGACTCTAAGCAGAGGAAAACTGCGTAGCTAAAATAAAATAAATCCCAAGTGAATCATGAATGTGAAACAGCCTTTTACTTACTTAACTTACTTAAATGTACTTGTTATTCAAGTCTAACTAACTAATTAAAAAATACTTCCCAGAAAACGTGTTGTAATACAATGTTGTAAAACAATAAAACAACATAAAAACATTTATTTTTTAAATCCCACAGAGGTTTCGGTTGTGGTTGGATGTTTCGGAGCTACAGTAGAGGATGTTTTTCTTTAACCAGAGAGATGGTGATCAACTTCAGAATGAAGAACATGGTCACATGACCTGTGCCTATGCTGGGACAGGATGTTGAACAGATCATTTCAACAATGCACTCTTCCAACACATCACACAGTAATACTGAGCCACCTTTATGTTGTCTGATGTTTGTTATTCTATTTTTCAGATACATTTACTGAGCCGATGTCAGTTCTGTCTTTTCAAACATTGTATTTGCTAAACATTTTACTGTAAGTCAAGAGTAATGTTATCACTGGTCTTGCTAAAGAAAAGAGAGGAAGGCTAAAGACTGCTGCACCATGTGAGGCACCATTAAATCAACTGCTCACCTTAATTGAGAGATCACACAAAAATACAAAAAGTATTTGGACCTCCCCGATTTCTTCGTTTTTTGAATATTTGCCACATTTTATCATTTAAAAACTGCATTTTGTATTTAGTAGAGTTATCTTCATCCAATATTAAATATGAAACATAATCATTTTAAACAGGTAAGTATGACAAATATGCTACAAACTAAGAAACCATGAAGGTTGATGTTGCATTTTTGACTTTTTCCATTTTACAGCAATTTTGTAACCAAAAATAAATGTCGGAAACAGGAACTTGTTAAATTAATAAATTACTAATAAAACCAGTTCAGAGCTGCTTGAATGCTCAGTCGAGCTACAGACACAGACACAGGTTGTTTTATGATCCATCACCGTGGGCTCATTTACAGGCTGTTAATATTATCTGAATACTATTATCAAAACATAATAACTCTAGTTGGACACTCACCATGGTGAGTTTTTGGGTCTTATTTAATCATGTGCTTAACCTTTTCTTTATGTGCCGATGTGTGCTGTTTGTGTTTCTGAATGAGTAACCTGTTTTATTTTGTTAATCACGGTCTTTATGCATGTCTGACAGTTGTTTTTCCTTTGTGATTGTCTGTTTCACCCTTAGGGGTTTTACCTGCTCTTTGCTGCTGTGAGTATTTGAAATTACTTCACCTGCTGTATTACCTGTTTTTGTTTGATTTTTTGGGTTTTTTTACTTTGATTGTCTGCCAGCTGTTTCAGACTCTTTGTGCATCGTCTCCTTTGAAAGTACAAATGCGGTTAATTTGCTTTTGCCTGAACCTGCTGCCTCCTGCTTGTTGCATGTTCGTCCATGTCTATTTAACGTTAGGCATGCATCATAAACACATTGATGTTGAAATACTGAGATCTTTGATCTGATGACGGCACTAGACGAAGCCAGGGGATGACTGTGCTGAGGAGGGGTGTAAATTAGTGCAGCACATGTCGTGACAGTCTAGCCACATAGAGAAATTCTAATGAAAATGCAAATGTAATCAAACTGTAAGATATTGAAACACAGTTCAGAGGATATTTGAAGATCTCCGCTCACAGCTACATTTACATCTTTACATTTAGGTAAAAAAACAATCTAAAAGAGCGATTCATAAGACCCTTATGAAAAGGACATCGAGGGAACAGTTTA
>NW_005187405.1:3976507-3993297 GCF_000239375.1 Pundamilia nyererei
TGGGAACGCCTTGGTATTCCCCCGGATAAGCTGGAGGAGGTGGCTGGGGAGAGGGAGGTCTGGGCCTCTTTGCTTAGGCTGCTGCCCCCGCGACCCGGCCCCGGACAAAGCGGATGAAAATGGATGGATGGATGGACAATCTAAAAGTGTGAAAATAAAGAAAATAAATTAAAGATGTCTGATATATGAGCATGATTTTTTTTGTCAAGCATTTCTGAACTTCCATAACATTAATACAATAAATGAGTGAGTGCGATCAGCTGTTTACATATTAGCCTTAGAGTTAAGCTCTTGAGCCCAAAATGATTAACTTGCTCAAAAATCCCTTTGTACAAAAGTTTTTATATTTCCATTTTCCAATTAAACAAAGAAAATGGGATTCAGTGGACTTTTTGTTTAGTTTCTTCTTGTGTGAAGTTATGATGCTCCGCTTATCTAACCAGCTCAATCTTACAGGCGGATGTGAGATTGGTACAGTGCATCCAGAAAGTACTCACAGTGCATCACTTGTTCCACATTTTTAAAGCCTTATTTCAAAATGGGCTCAATTCATTTTTCATCTCAAAATTCTACACAAAATACCCCAAAACGACAACATGAGAAATGTTTTCTTGAATTCTTGCAAATTTATTAAAAATATAAAAACAAAAAAAGAACATTTTCATAAGTATTTACAGCCTTTGCTCAATAATTTGTTTAAGCACTTTTGGCAGCAATTATACTGCCTCAAGTCTTTCTGAGTATGATGCTGCAAGCTGGGCACACCTATTATTGGGCAGCTTCTCCTTCTTTGCAGAATTATTCAAGCTCCATCAGGTTGGATGGACGATTTTTAGAGCTCTCCAGAGATGTTCAATAGCGTTTAAGTCTGGGATCTAATTGGTCCGCACAAGTACATGTTGTTGTTCTCCTGTTGGAAGATGAACCTTCGAGATCCAGAGAACTCTGGAGCAGGTTGTCATCAAAGATGTCTCTGTACATTGCTCCACTAATCCTTTGCTCTACCTTGACTAGTCTCTCAGTTCCTGCTCCTGAAAACCAAACAGCACATCGTGATGCTGCCAGCACCATGCATCGCTGCAGTTATGGTATTGGCCACGAGATGAGTAGTGCATGGCTTCTTCTAGATATGACTTTTGACTCTAGCTGCTTTCTGGCATTCAGGCTAAATAGCTCAGTCTTTGTTTCATCAGACCAGAGAATTTTGTTTCTCATGGTCATGCTGTAGAATGTTTTCTGTACTCTTCCCCAGATCTGTGCATCAATAAAATCCTGCCTCGGAGGTCTACAGACAATTCCTTGGAGTAGTTTGTGATCTGACATGCACTGTGAACTGCGGGCCCCTATATAAACAGGTGTGTGCCTTTCCAAATCATGTCCAATCAACTGAATTTACCACAGATAGTCTCCAGTCAAGTTGTAGACACATCTCACAAGTGATCATTGGAAACAGGATGCACCTCAGCTCAATTTTGAGTGTGAATAGTTATGTACATGTATACTTTTAATAAACTTGCAAGAAATGAAAGCAAACCTGTTTTTGGGGGTTTATGTGTAGAATTTTGATGGGAAAAATGAATTTAATCAGTTTTGGAATAAGTCTGTAAAATGACAAAATGTAGAACAAGTGAAGAGCTGTGAATACTTCACAATCAATCCTAACATGCAAAAAAAAAATCGAAATTAAAGTTCAGGACATGAAGATATAAAATTGTATTTTCTTTAATATTTATGCTGAAATGTGAGAACTGTTGTCACTGTAAGCTATCCATAAAAACACTAAACAGAATACCATTGAAAAACAGGAGAAGACATGAAAGCAAACTAACTGGGCTCACTCTGAAAGTGTGTGTCTGTGTCTCATTTGTCACAGTGATTCAAGTTTATGTGATTCAGTGGTTTAACAATAATACAGACATTATAGCCCTTCATTCAGATACTGTGAGGTATTTGCAGTGTTTCCAGGAAGGAGTGTTTGCAGTGGTTTAATTGATCCAGCTGAGTGTTTCCAAACAGCTTACCGATAACCAACCACGATAACAGCAAATTGGTGTCATATGATCGTACCAACTTCTTCTCATATCAAATCACAGAAAGCACTGCACAATTCAGGCACCCCAGTCACACAAGTGCAATGTTTCCACCCATGCCCCAGCCCTTTACTCTGCTTACTTCTCTATTTTGGTTTGGTTTGATAATGATGTAAAACATATTTCTTGGAACATTACAAAACTGAGGTCATGCCCTGTGTGTGCTTTGTGTGCACCTAGGGGGGAACAGAGTGTGACAATAAGCTACTATTTCTAAATAACAAAAAGGAACTGATTGCCTTTTTCAGCATTTCATAGATCTGAGGTGAATCTGCACAGGAAGCAACAGTTCATCCACCCTTCCTGTCATTCTACATGCCAAAAAAAAGCCCAACATATGTGTCAGCTCATAACCTTCAGCTGTAGAACTTGCAGGAGATAAAGTGAGCTTGCATGTACTACATTTATTTTACTTTGCCAGGCAGCTTGTGAAATTGAGGATGAAGAGTGTGCTTGTGCAACAGCAGTAAGAAATGGTGTCAGGGTTTAGGCAAACCTCCAGCTCTGGGTTGTACTTCAACAGCTGGAACAGTGTATTTGTTATTTTAGCTTTATATAATTTATACACAGTCAGATAAGCAAAAACAAATGTGATTTGACTGTGGCAACCTGTATTTGCAGCATTGTCAAGTTTCTGTTTCAGGCATTTATGCATAGTGGATTGTATAGTCCACCAGACTGATAAACCTGCCAGGTCATGTGACTAAATCCCTGCAGGTGTGTAACTAATCTGAGAATTATGGCAAGATGGGAAAACACCTCAGACTGATTCTCCCATTGTAACGCCACTAAAATCTGCCCCGTGTTAACTCGTTACTTCATCATCTGAGGTTTTACCATAACCACTGATCAGTGTGTACACAGCATATTGTTATAACTGGGATTGGTGCACTTATTTGTAAGGTGCTTTATACTGTAGCTTAAAGACCCTGCAATAATACAAGAAAACCCCAACAATAATATGACCCCCTATGAGCAAGCTGGGAAGGAAACAGTACCTTTTAACAGGAAGAAGCCTCCAGCAGAACCAGGCTCAGGGAGGGGCAGCCATCTGCCATCCATACACACTGGTCTTTAATTTTGCACATTTACATAACATGTGGAACAATATGACCATGTTGGGCCTTTAAAATATTGGAGTTGTTCTGAGGAAAACTCTTCAACAGCTGTACATACGCTGCTTGTTTTATAAGTGCTTACAAACCAAGATGACTGTGACCCCTTGGATTCACTTAACATTGAGTACTTATTTTATACAGTGATTTCCAGCTGAAGAGTTAAACTCCAGCTTTTACATAAATGAAAGTGAGTAAAATGTCTGCTTCCATTAGACATATAGAAGTATGAAGCTTTTACTTATATAATACATACTAATGAAGTCCCTCTAACAGGCCGTGAGGGGCTTTAGCTGGAGTATTTTACGCATATGAAAGAAATAAGAGAGTTAAATATGTGTAAGAAAAGCACTTAGTAGTGATGCAAGGAATTACACTAAATCAGTCTGACTCCTCACCTTGGACTGATTTTTGTGTTGTTCTTTTAATATAAAAAAGTGAATATAGAAAAACCTGATGAAATTATTATCAGATTGATCTTAGTTTCCATTTTTACAGTAAGTTCACATTCTTTTGTGTTCCTGTTCTGATTGGCTGAATTGAGTCATAACTCATTTTAAAGCAACATTTTTACAGTCATTATTTAAAAAGACATGAACCACTTATTTATAAATAATCACTGAGATGAACATGAACTGTTCGTAAACTTCAGAAGAACTACAGGACTGCATTTTGTGAATTATAAGTAAATGCTTTAGTGGCCCAGATTCTGATGACAGAGGCAGCAACAGCGGACAGTAAGTATTTTTACAAAAGGGAACATTTTCTTTCAATAGAACCTGAATAGTGCAGTCACATTCTCAAATTTGTTTTCCTAATTAGACCATGAAGCTTTGTGGTTTCTGGACACTTATTACAACAGCTCATTGGGCAGACTGAGAAAGACTTACCAAATGTCAGTCTTGAGCATGTACGGTTGATTTAGGTTGGATACTGACACAAAAAGTGCTCACTGTCTTCCGAACAAGAGATCCACAATATTGATGTGCAGCCGACAAATCTGCAGCAACTGTGTGATGCTCTCATGTCAACATGGACCATCTCGGAGCAATGGTTCGAGAAGTTTTTTGCCATGGAGAATTAAAGCTGTTCTGAAAGTAAAAGAGGGCCCATCCTAATCCTTGTAAAGTGTACCTAATAAAATACATAATCACACATTGTATAAATACAAAGAAAGGTTACAGTTGTTTAACATGGAAAATAATAGTAGAAAAGCTTAAGAGGTGCAGCCAATGATTGTTTATACTGTAAATCAATATTTTATTGATATGTATAAAAATCCAAAAGCACTGAAAAATATGCTCGACAGATTCACTGACATCCTTAAATCACTTGCTTTGTGTGACCAACACAAAGCAACAAAACTGAAAGATATCCCCTTTGCACATCCCACTGAATCCCACGGTCACTGCGAGTTCCTTTTCAAATTGCTGTAAAATGTAAATAAAAGCACAATGCACTCATTTGCAAATCATTTAAACACTGTTATATGTGCAAATAGTACAAAGACAAGCTCTAAAATGTTGCACATAATTATACGTATATATATGTGTGTGTGTGTGTGTGTGTGTGTGTGTGTGTGTGTGTGTGTGTGTGTGTGTGTGTTAGTTAAGTGATAGAAACTGGAAAAAAAAGAAACGTCTGCACGTGCGTCAGTGTTGGAAACAATTATTGAATGGCTGTTATTTTCAGGCCCGCAGGAGGCACTGCATTTTAATACAGAACATTCTGCAGCAGAAGCGACCGCGTGAGCTCAGAAACATGTTCTGAAATCCATCACCAGTGATTGTGGTAGGAGTATGGATGCCAAACCTGGCCTTCCTTTAGTCCAGACAAAACATCTGGCAGCATATAAAATAATATATGACAAAGTTGGCACTTAACTGCTTAATTCTCATATCAAGCAAGCACGATGAAACATTTTGTCTTCTCTGGTTGCCAAACACTTAAAAGTGTTAAAAAAGAAAAAGAAAAAAATACAAGAAAGAGGTGATGCAACACAGTCACAACTTTTTTGTAACCAGCTGGCATCAAATTCCAAGTGGAAAATTATTGCTTTATCCACATAAAATTCAAATTCTGTTTCACTTGTCTTTGCTTTACTTTTAATTTACATTTTTTTTTAAATGATTAGCAAATCATAGCATCATGTTCTTATTTATTTTACTGCTCATCCTATACCCATTTCCGTGCACCACTACACAGTTCATATGTTATCAGTGATTTGTGATTATCAGTCGGTTGCTTATGGATTAATCAACTACCTGTTTCAGCCCTAAAGTTGTTTACAGTGAGAGTCAAATTGAAAACACCCCAAAAGTATAACGCATATACATATCCTCAGCACAGACGGGCACAGCACACAGCGTTACGTAAAATCAGTTTTGTATTACAAGTCTTCCAAACTGACAGCTGGATTGGCAGATTTGTCCAAAGAGAGAAATACAATTATGGTAAGTCAAAGAATGTCACATTTTAGAAAGGGAAAAAAAACTAAACAAAACAGCTAGATAATACATACAGACATGGCTTCCATTCACTGAACCAGAATTGCAGTAGGTAAAGTTATTCTGTTGTTCTTCTTGGAGTAGTACCTCAAGAAACGGCCTGAATCTGACCCTTTGGACAGCAGGTCGAGGACAAGCGAAGCTTCCTTACAGTCAAGTAGGAAGAAGCGCCTCCCATTCTCAGCACAAGTGAAACTAGACTGTAAATTGAAAACTGCTAGAAAAGTTCTGATTGCCATCATGACTCACTGCAGAGGAAGTAGGGCTCATGAGTTGGCACAGTCACAGATTTCTTAGGAAGGCACTTGACACGGGGTCACGGCGTCCCCCATGCAGCGACAGCAATGCACTAAGGTCCTCGTTTGTGCACACTGGGGAGGGACACCGTCAGCTAAGTGCAAGTTCCACGATAAATCCACTTTCACCAAACCAGAGACAAGGGGGGGCGGGGAGAAAACAAATAAAAAATTGCTGGCAAAAGAACTCCACCACAGTCCACGGCTTCAGTATTAGCGGGTGGGTCTGTGCCTCTGGGATCACGCTTTACTGTCTGGAGAGATAACGTGACATTGATTCGAGCAACCTGTCCAAGGCTTGAGCGGTGACTGATAATTTAATCAGATTTGTATTTTTTTTTCTTTACACTTTCAGGCCTTCCAAAAAACCAAAAGACCCTAAAGGTAAACAATCCCATTTAAGCCTAGGGATTTGGTGTAGTAGCCCCAAAACACAAGAACAACCAGTCTCCAAGACAGAAGACCCCAGCCCAGAAGATATAAACAGTACAACTGAAAAGAAGAAAAAAAAAACACAAAATTAACCAGAAATCACGTGTCTCTTAGGTTTCACAATAAGACATCCCCACTGAGGCACATTTCCAGAGAAGTGTCATATACAAAGCTATAAAAAAAAATCCCCAAACATTCAAGTACTTTTTCATGTAAACACTTTTCCAGAATATGATACATATTTGATTGTTGTCGTGGATTTTGTGTGTGTGTCTGTGTGCGTTTGTGTGCAACAATAAGACAACAGTGTGAGGAGAGAGAATACTTTTGCAAAAACAAAACAAAAAAGAAAGCCTGCAGGACAACTTTGAAAGCTCAAACAGCCCGGATGCACAGTTTCTGTTTGTTTGTTTGTTTGTTTGTTTGTCTTTTAGAGCACGACACATGAACAGCACTTGTCTCCACCGCTGGGGACATTTGTATAGTTCATCTGTCTGACTATCTCTGCAAACAGTTCGTCGACTGATCCTTTATTTTTGGCTGAAGTTTCCATAAACGGGCAGTTCCACTCTTGGGCCAGAGCCTTGCCCTCCCCGGAAGACACCTCTCTCTCCCCCTCCAGGTCCACCTTGTTTCCCACCAGGATCATGGGTACCCTCTCGTACCTCTTTACTCGGATGATCTGGTCTCTCATGGGCTTGATGTCCTGAAAGCTCTGCTGGTTCACCAGGCTGTAGACCAGAATAAAGCCCTGGCCGTTCTTGATGTACAGGTCTCGCATGGAGGCGAACTGCTCGGTCCCCGCCGTGTCCAGGATCTCCAGCACCGACGGGGACGAGTCCACCTCGATCTCCTTCCTGTAGAAATCCTCTATGGTGGGGTCGTACTTTTCGATGAAGGAGCCCGTCACGAACTGGACCGTGAGCGCGGATTTGCCGACTCCGCCCGACCCCAAAACAACCACTTTGTACTCCCTCATGGCCGCGGAGAGGTATATGTATATATATTCTTAAAAAAGAAAAGGCAGACACCTCCTTTTCCGCGACGAAGCCTCCTCTCTCTGCCACCCGCTGGCCAGCCCCGATGTTTTCAAGCCGAGCAGGCTGAGAAGGCTGCCCTCTGGCTCGGATAGGATTCAAATCCCACGCCGGCAAATCGCCCTCTCGTGCGCTGTAAGGGCCGCGGAGCACGGATCCGGGGAGAATGGCCGCTCCTGGGCATCAGCGGGCTCAATTAAGACACATTTTTGATAGCGCTGTATTGTGCAACGGCGGCCGTGAAGCGTGATCGCTTCACTGCTCTTGCATGGCGTTTCCTGCCCACATCCTGAGCAGCGTCAAAAGCCGAGGCTTCAGTTCCGTTTTCTTAAAGGAGCCGACACCCTTCAGTCACAGCAATCAGATGACCAGACAGAACGATACTGCAGTCGTATGCACGTCTGTGGCCCGATCGGCGTGACCTCTGCCCTCATATTCATATTCACGGTCACTGCTCGCAGCTGTAGACTCTGTAATTATGTGTCTGGTAATGGGATTATCCAGTTAGTCGGTAATCGGTGCGCATATGTCAGTGTGCGCCATGTGCGCCACATGGGCATAGATACATAGTTAACTGATCACAAAGGAAATCCAGTAGCTTGCAAAGCACGAAACCTGAAACATAACAGGGCAGCAGGGAAGTGACGGAGTCACATCACTCAGTGCTGGCCCAGGGTGTTTGCATTGTATGCTTTGTGTGTTAAGTGTAGGTATTGCAAAGGGTGTAATTATACACCAACAAGCAGTATGCACAATGCAAGAGTTGTAACCACTTTGCATAGTTTATAGGTAACGCTGGCACCGTAATCACACAAAATAAAATAAAAACGACTAAAATAAAATGTCAATGTGCATATGCATGGGGCTGCTAATGTGCTGCTAATAACAGTTATGCTGAAAAGTCAGTGTTTCTGTGTCCCCGCCCATTCTGTGATACACTGCAGAGCTGTGTGGCTCTTCTGTGCACTTCAAAATTCCCACATTTTCTTCCAGTTCTGTTTAAATAAATGCAAATGCAGGTGAATTATGTCATTTGTTGTTCCTCATCAGCTGCTGTAACCTGAAAAGATCAAACCATCATGAGGATGTACGGTCATAGCAGGGGCGATTTTAGCCCATTTTGGGGGGATGTTTCAGCACCCCCAAAATGAATCAAAGCACCCCCAAAGATGTCTTACCTTTCTGACAATATTTGCTGTTTGTGTGACACACTACTAAAAATATAAAAGCAGACAGTACTTGGTTGAGACGTAACATTTTAACAACAAAAGTATAGATATCCCCCCCCCCCCTCTCCCAAAATGGTTTGTTCCAGTTCGGCTCTCCCCTGCTCTGGCTCTAGCGCCGGTGCTGCCAGAGGATGTTGGCTGAGACATAGCAGAGCGGAGGTTTAAGTGCCTGGCTTAAAACAGGACATATTAGCTGCATTTAACCTTCAGTTACTCTTTATATAGTTAGGTAGGAGTCACACCATGTTTCTTTTTAGCTGAAAAACATTACAACCAGGTAACCTAAACATGGTAAAAAAAATGGCCTGCATTTGTATAGCGCTTTACTAGTCCCTAAGGACCCCAAAGCGCTTTACACTACATTCAGTCATTCACCCACACATTCACACACTGGCAATGGTAAGCTACATTGTAGCCACAGCTGCCCTGGGGCGCACTGACAGGCGAGGCTGCCGGACACTGGCGCCACCGGGCCCTCTGACCACCACCAGTAGGCAGACATGGAGTTAGTATCTTGCCCAAGGATATTTGGCATGCAGCCAGGAGGCAGCCTGGGATCGAACCACCTTCTGATTAGTGGCTGACCTGCTCTGCCACCTGAGCTACAGCCACCCCATGTGTTTTCCCACGATATTTGCTACCCTACAATCCGTCCTGCTCTGACAGCCCTGTTGCTCCCATTGAAATTTATACAGCCTATTTAAAATCTAAAACTTAAAATTGTTTTAGCCTACTGTTGTTGCCACTGTCCTGTTTGAAATAGAATGAGAGAAGCTGCTTATTTTGTCATATGTGCCTATATTAAACCCAGGAGCCACATTCAGGTAAACGTGTAAGAACAAATGATCCGTCAATCAAGAATAATGTTGGATCAGTGTTTCAATATTTAGATATTTTATTAGATGTTCATGTGGTTTGGTTATTTGCCTTTTGGTTGAAAGTACACGGAGATAGGACTTTTTTATTAGTGATCTTAATAATATTTTTTTTCATATTAATGTAATTTTTTTTTTATCTAATTGAATATAATCTATTTGTGTATGATTGTGAGTCCAAAGAGGGAGAGAGGAAAGAGGGGAACATGAGGAGAAAGTACAAGGTCAGGAAGAACCAGGTAAGGAAACAGAGAGGGGAACAGTGACAGGCACAACAGAAACTGTTAAACTGCTTGAGAGACTTGACCACCAAAAGTGATAGACAGATTTGCCAACCTCAAGGTGAGGCCACATAGGTTAAAATAAAATAAAAATAAATCTGCAGAACCATAGTAGTATCTGCAGTAAAGATCTTTTCGTACATTGTATACATTGTAAAGTTGCCTCCATTATTATAATTGTTTTTTATCAATATTTTGTACATTTGTACATTTCAAGGACTCTATTTTTGGAGTGTATTTTTATATATCTGTATTGTATTATACATACACATTAAAAGTGAACCTCAGTCCAAAAAATGCACTCGGTTTACTTCTCATTTACTATGAGCATAATTTTCCCCCAGTAATTAAGGTTAGGATATGTATTTCTTTTTTTAATTCTAATCCATTCTTCATTTGCAGCATTTAAATAACCTTGATCAGATTTGATGGTTTTGTTACAGACTTTTAAAAAAGTGTTTTGCTTTTCTTTTACAAATGTGGGGATTCAATTGTGTTAAAATGTACAAAACAGTGATGTCATGTTTTGTGACGAGGACCCAGGCACAGAGAGACTTGATGAATTTAAGAATCTTATGATTTAATAAAGAAATTTGCAGACTTGCACAGAGATGGTAAAATTATGATGACTGATAACGGAAACGAAGACAACGGAGGATGAGGACAGGGAGGAACAGGGTTTTAAATGCACCAAGGAGACAGTCAGAGAGAACTCAGGACAACTGGAGACATTTAAGCATGCAGGGACTGACAGAGACAGGGAAGAAGTCTCATCGTGACGAGTAAAGTTTATCTTGCCTGGCTGGGCAGTGCTCAGCACCCCCAAAGCTCTGATCCTAGAATCGCCCCTGGGTCATAGGAAGTACAAATCACACAACACTGTTTTTAAAGCCTAAATCAACATAAATAAGACGCATATGTTCAGATAGAAACCCTGTCCACAGTTACATAAAAAACCCATCTCGCTCTCTGTTGGGTAACTTATGTAATGTGAAACTGTTTTGGGCTCCTGTTGATACCAATTCCTCCTGCTGTCTGCTTCTGAGTAAACAATGACCACAAGTTAGACCCTTGGACAAATTCAGGGAATACTGACTTACATGCTGGCTACAGTAGTGCAGGTCTTAGTGGGGTTTCCTGGATAATTTGCACAGAAACCAAAAAACTGATAACTCTTATGCACCAATAAGGTGTCTGCGAGCCCAGAGTTGGAACCTCTGACCGCATCAGTGGCTGAGGGGCTACTACAAGTCCACCATTGATAGATAGAGGGAGCTCATGGAACCTATCCACATCCAACTTCCCCCATTTGCTTTTAAACCTGTCCAAATACAGGCTACTTCTTGAAAGTCAAGAGGAAGCAGGAAAGCTGTGCACCAGCTCTGTGTTAGCTGCAAGGTATCTGACATGTGGAACACAGCAGGGCTAACTATAGTGAGATTTAAATTATAAAGTGTGCAAACATCTTCCTGTTAGGTGCTCGGGAACTACATGCACTAGGAAGCACAGGTCTTTATGTGAGATTATATAGGTGTCATTCAAAAGCACCACTATCATTTCTGACCCAGATAATACACGCGATCTCATGAAAATCGCCTTGAGCATAATTAATGCAACCTTCAACATGTCATATATTGCTCTCCACGGAGCTGCTCCAGAATTGTTATCTTGATTGCCTGAACCCTTGAGAAGAAGACAGCTGTAATGACTATAAGCTGTCCTCTTCACCCAAGAAATCCCTGCTAAAAGTGAAATCAGATGATGAGTTGATTTGATTTTGCATCACTTGAAATTTCCACCTTTGTGGCATTCGCTCACATCGATGCAGAGAACCACACAGAGGGTTGCGTGAGCAAATCAAATATTGTTTTATTCAGATTTTTTTTTCATCCATACAGCAAGAGTCAATTAACAATAAAATGTGCATAAACAAATATGAAGACAGAATAGTACATTATTGTGTGGCAACTGTTAGCAAATACATAACTGGGTGGGTGCACTTACAAGTAAAAAGCAGTCAAAGCGTACATGTGCGCCCAGCAGGGAAGCGAGACCTCGGTTGCAGCCTGAAGACTGAACGTGTGGTTTGGAGAAAATGGTGCTTTGGTTCTGTAGCAACTATACAAAGCAGCCTCGAGTCAGAAACACATCTGATGTTGTCTGGCGACTGTTACATTCATTTTTTTAAAGACTAAATTTGCCAAATAAGCATTTGGTGTGATGAGCCTTCACCTGCTGAGTGCACAGCTATAAGAGCAGGAACAACTGCCCCGTGAGTCAGCGTGGACTGTAATTATACGGCTATGAGAATGTATCCAGGGGGTGGATGAGTGCTAATGTTTTCTCATTCTTTAAATAACAAGTTTGCTTGGACAATATTTTATTTTAATCACACAAGAGTAAGATGACTTGTTCTAAAGTATCACTTCTTCCCACTGTGGATGTTATCTACTGCATGGATAATTTGAAAAACAAAGAACAAATGTTGTGTATTCTGTAGTCTGAAGGTGTTATCTTATTACCTTACATATCTATCTTTTGTTTACGTGTTTGTACTTTTACATGCAGTCAAATCAAACTATAATAGAATACACATTTTTGACAGGTTCATGTATCAGCTGTACCATGGGAGCAGCAATACTGCGTGACCAAGTCCAACAAATGGTATATGAATGTTACTGGATATGTCATCCTACAAGAGGGGTGGAGTTAGCATGATATGGGGATATCTACTCCCCTACAACATTCCCTGGCAATACTAGCCACTTATAAAATAAGACAAAAAGCGCATAGCTTTCTCTGAATGCATTGGCCAAGAAACTAGTGCCCTTCTTTGCAAGCATTTTTTTTTCTTTTAGCTGGTCTTCTAATTTAAGAATTTAAATTAATCTAACAAAATTCCTTATAATTATAGATCTTTTTTTATTCAAAATAATATCTCAATATGATACACATTTTTTTCTCTGTTCATTTGACTATATACAGAAGTGCAAAAAGACAACCTTCGTCCCTTAGGTTCGAACTCATAATCTGCAGCATTTCTGATTCCTCGGGAAAACAGACGCCTCTGCTTCCTCGCTCCTAATCTCGCTATCTATCGAACATCCGAACACCCGTCAAATCTCAATGCTCGTTTTGGCCTGACATTCAGGGCAAACTTAAGAAATATTCAAACAAAAACAAAATTACATATCTCTTTGAAATGGATACAGTAGAAAATAATTTTTACTCTAAAACATGGACAGTCTGAATTTCAGTACAATATAGTATTTTCAAACATGATCTCGACATGTTACAAGGAAAAATTTAAGTTGGTTAAAATAGTTTTTGTGTGTGTGTGTGTGTTTGATTTTTTTGTTGTTTTTTTCTTGTTAAACTCAGAGACCGCTGCCGTGCAGCAAATCAATTGATCTCGTTCCTCGTATCAAAAAGTCTTCTCATCAACAACAACAACAAAAAATTAACTGACAATGTAACACAACTGAAAAAGACATCCAGCTATATGAATGAAGTGAATATTTAAAACTAACACATTATCATTTATATGGTTTGAAAAAAAGTTATGAATGTCATTCTACCTCAACATCTACAACGGCTATATCAATGTTGTCAAGTAATATATAGTAAGGCAAAAACAAAACAACAAAAAAAAAGAAAAATAATCTAAAACTACATACATCAAATAGATTCAAATTCTTAAGTAGTACATAACACATAAGTTCAATGAAATTTAAGAGAGTAATTGTTATTGTTACAGAGCGAGAGAGAGAAAAAAAAAGATCATAAGCGGCATGTGAGAGAACTATAAAACATCATTGGTGTTCTTTACCTGCACGGTGATTGAGAGTACATTTGATTGGGCGAGGACCCATTAACTGTAATCTAAGGCTTTGTTAGGTACATTACAATCGGTAAAGACACGCTGCTGTGAAAAACATAAATCAAGACACATGAATGAAAGATGATAAACCTTTTTCCTTAATTGTTTCAGCCTCTGCAGAGATGTCTCTGTATTCACCCACTGTGGATAAGTTTGAGAGAAAAAAAACAAACTGTGCTTTGGTTTCCATAGTCAGATCTATGCGTGGATGAAAACCTTTGTGTTTTTGCATGAGATACAAGGCAAACGTTTGAACGTGTTGTACTTCCTCAGAAAATCAAAAATGAAAGTTCACTTGGGATGGGATGTGAAATTAAAATATGGCGACTGGACAAATAATCGTTCAAGTGCACATGTGGTTTAAATGACCTACTAGACCTTTGGGCTTGTTGTTTAAAGTTCGCATCCACACATGGCTCAACAGTGCTTCTTGGGAGACACAGTTTAAGAGCTGCTCCTCTTTACAAGAGGGGGAAACACGGTAACGCAATGTCAATTGAAGCTACACCCTCTACTTTGCCAGGCTTTAGAGTCAATGGACTTGTCCAGCGACTTAATTCCAAGAAGGAAAAACAACACTAGTCTATGAAAAAGAGTTATGACAAACTTTAGAAAAACCCTCCATTACTGATTCTAAACAAACAAAAAGGAACAAAAAAACCATCAAATACCAAACAAATTGATTTGGCAAGAAACCCACTTCTAAAACTGATTAATTTGAGAAAAGAAAAAGTTAAAAAACACTCACAATGGAGATTTTTAAAAACAAAACAATACAAAAAAAGAAAAAAAAAGAGCCATACAAAACTTTTACCTTCGGTAAACAAATAACACTGCTGAGATAACACTCTGGTTTTAGCTGTATGGCCTTTATAGCACATAACGAGGTGAGAAAAGCTAGCCTGGCTGTGCTTTCAAGGTACACAGGTATGTTGGTTTACCCAGAACATTCATATGTCCAAGACCCTCATGTCAACATCTAGTTTCACTAGTAGCTGTAAAAACACAATACTGTACATGCCTAATTCATTTGGCGAATAAAATCCTGTTAAAATCATTGTGCCTTTCAGATTTCAATTCAAATTCAAGGTGCATGTTTGCATTACTCTTGTAAACGCTGAAATATGGCTATCAATTAAAAAAAAAGAAAAATAATAATAATAATAATAAAGCAGAACAAATAAAAAAGGAAAGGAAATCTTGGTCTACTATTGTACCAGCACTTGATGTCGTCTCATGTAACAACGCTGTTGACCTTCTGTGCATGCGGTAATAATAATAATAACTAGAAGAAACTGAGTGCTATGATTCAATCCGACACAGAGGTATCATGTGAACGTTTCCCCCGCCGAGGGGGGGAGAGAGACACGCCGACCCTGGCAACAAGATATGCTCTTCTCTCAGCTGGATGTTGAATTTGACAGCAAATTCTTCTTGACATTGATATGTGGGAAGATGGCACAGATCATGTGTTGTACCCTTGATGTTTTCACGTGTGATGAGACGTGGCAGACCCTCCTTGTCCCACTGCTTGACATTCTGAAGGTTATGTACATAAAGGCTGAACTCTTTTTTTTTTGGCTTGGACGGTGCCAGCACACATTCATTTGATCTGCAAGAAACGGTGGATTTAGCTTAAATCAAACTGATGGTAAAGTGTGGTTAGAAGCTCTGTGCGCATACAAATTCAAGGGAAACTTGAAGCAGATAATATGAGTCACACAAATGGAGAAAAAAAACCAAACAACTTGTGATGAATAGAGAAAATGTGAGGGTTGAAATAGGAACTCACTGTTCTTGAGAGGAACTACATCTGAGTCAAGTACTTGTGACTACTCAGATGATCTGCAGATATTATTGGAATCTGGGGATAGAACAACAGACAAGAGATCAAATGAAGGATGCTGACGCGAAAACGGACAAAGCTGAGGCTGGCCGGCGCAAATAAGTACAGATCAACATATTTTAACATCATCTCCTCGCATTAAGATGAAGTTATTGCTGGAAAAAACAAAGACAAATATGACAAGCTGGGGAAAAAAAAGCAATTTGGCTACAGTTGTGGCACAACTGATGCAGACACTTCTGGATAGCAGGGAGAGAGGAGGAGTAAAAGGAAGGGAGACACGAGGTGGGAGTTTGGGGCGGGGGAGGTGGATGGGAAACTGTCAGTAAGGTGGCTTCCCCCATGCAAATCTAAGTCCTCCATGTTGTTGACCTGCACGCCTCGATAAAATGCATAAAACTAGTCCAGGATGAAGAACAGCTGCATAATGGTTCATCTTGACTGTTCATCAATCCTGTTTAATGGAAACCTATGATTATGCAATGCAGCTTGCTGCTTACAAAAAAACGCCTCCAACAGAACTGAACTTAACACACGCAGCAAGTCATCTTACAGACTGATTTTATAACTTTTTTTCCTGACATTAATAATGAGTATGTCCAGCTTTTTAACACAAAGAATATGGTAAAGCTTTGCTTTACGTGCTGGAAGAAGCAGCAGAAAAAAAAGAGAGGAAAAAAAAAAGCAAAGCACCAAAGGGCACAGATAGCAACTATTGCACAAGCTGTGCAAATGGCTCTAAAAATGTGGGGAAAAAACACTGCCTCATACATACCAATTGCATGTATTCGTTGGAAGTCAACTTTGATAAGGAAGAGTCCTCAAAATGGGAAAGGACAAAAATCGAGGTTACAATGAGGACACACATTAAAATACAATACAGCATGTTTTTGTTGTTGTTGTTGTTGTTTGCTCTTTTTAAACACAGGTATATAATCTAAGAAAAAGAGTTATAGTTAAAATGGACAAGTACTACTAGTTTATAGCACTGCTTGTGTTCACAAAACTTTATGTTGGACTGTAGTGTAGGCCAACAAGAGGGAGTCCTGCTGTTTACCCAACCCTTGCATTAACACACAAGCATTCCCAGATTATCCATGTGCACTGAGATAGATAGATAGATAGATAGATAGATAGATAGATAGATAGATAGATAGATAGATAGATAGATAGATAGATAGATAGATAGATAGATAGATAGA
>NW_005187405.1:3993317-4002636 GCF_000239375.1 Pundamilia nyererei
AGAGGGAGAGAGAGAGGGAGAGAGAGAGGGAGAGAGAGACTGAGGAGGTAGAGGTGCAAACCTGATTGGTGGAGGCAGTTGCGAAGGGAACGCTTGTGGCAGATGTGGTGGCTGCAGACACAGTGCCTGGAGTACCACCGTGCATCATGGGAACTTTTTTGGAGGGAAAATCATGTAAGCAAAAAATATACAGGAGGAGCAGTGTAGCCACATACACACCAGGCAAATGAGGGAAGGAGAAGGAGAGAGAGAGGAGGTCAGAGAAGGGTTCGATTTAACTGGTTCCCTTTCTTCCCTCTGCCAGCACTGATAAGGATCAAACAGTCTGAGATCGCAGTCTGGCAGCAGCAACTTACTTCCATATTTGCATGTAATAATAGTAAACTGCTGCTGTACTCTTCCAGTAAAGAAAAACAAAAACTAGAATGTGGCAGAGGGAGACAAAGGTCACCACTCTAACAAACCCCCCTCAGTTTTGTTTAATGTTTTCAAAGGGTTTCTACAGGTGTCAGGTTAAACCAGCCAAAAGCCAAGTTTAGAACGAGCATGAGGACAAGTGTGGTCGAGCAATATATACGGCAGAGAGGTCAAAATAACGAAGCTCAGTTAAACCATGAGGATGTTTTTATACATGAAATAAACAACATTTATATAAAACATTATTTGCTTTTGCCTCAAATCACGGAACCAAAGGACTGACTCTCAGGTCACCAAACAAAAATGCTTACAAATTGTCTATGAACACAACAAAGTACATTTCACTAAAACTGCGACTCAAACAAACAACAACTAAAGAAGGAAAGCCGGGACCTACCAACGCTGGCTGCAGGTGTCATGCACAATATTGAGCCTGTCCATCATGCAGTGCAACAGGAAGTGGATTGGATAGGGAAGAGAAATCAAAACAGCCCATCACAAGGTTCATTAGAGCGAAGGGAGAGATAACGTGGGGGAAAAAAAGGTTAATATCTCTTGGACACAGACATCAGTGATTGGAAAAGGCGAAGAGGTAAACTCATCATCAGAAAACCAGTTAATTAAGTGAATCTACAGTTTCATCTTTGGTGCGAATGACAGAGTGAGAGCAGGGCTATGAGTGTAACTACAGAGCATTAAACATTACGTACATACTCTAAAAAGAAGTGAGAGGAACAGCAGATGTGTGCAGAAGCCAGACTCTTCAAACTGGTGTTTGTTACCAGATACCATTACCCAGCCCCATTCATCCCAGCCCAAGCCGAAGCCCCTCTTCGAAATATGAGTGATCACACCGTGAAAAGTCTAACAACCTACTAAAAAAAAAACCTAAACTAATACAAATTATTTGGATTACTAGTATTCATACCTATCATCCTGGGCCTGCATTTAATATGGGGTGAAGGTAGCTATAAAGAATTATATTAAGGCAATTAGTTGACAGATTGAAATAGTAACCCATTTTAATACCTACTGGCCATGCAAAGCCGGACAAAGCATAAAGCACATTTTTTCAAAGCTCTCTTTTAACACTGAAATACACACATGCAATCCCTGCAAGCCTAGATTAAAATCTAGAGTTATCACTTGCCTATTTTTTTTTTAAAATCCCTCTTTATAAAAGAAAAACAAAATCTGCTCTGTACTGCAATCTACCACTTTGTCCGACCCCAGCCAAGCAGGAGCCAGGTTAGACTGATCCAGGCATCCACTCAGTTGGTAAGAGCACTCGTTGTGGTCGCTTTGGGAGCCATACCTGATGGGAGGAAAGCAGCCTGCTGCTGAAACTGCATGCTGGCCAGGGCCTGTTGGTACTGGAGCATGCCGGTGTTAAACACGGCAGAGGCCCCGTTGGCCTTCTCCAGGGCTGCCCGCTTTGGCAGGGGAGCCATGACACTAGGGGCGATGCCCTGCCCATCCAGAAGGAGGGAGGTCAGTGAAAAGGAAAATAAAAAAGCCAGAGAGAGACAGAGGTAAAAAAAAAAAAAAAGAGGAAAAAGTAAGACAGAGAGAGAGAAAGAGAGAGAGAGGGTGTGTTGAAAGAGGCAAAAACAGGAAAGAAAACAAAAGAAGGTACATACGTTAGAGGACATCCGAGGAGCACTGTCACAACATCCTTGTGTGTACAACAATAACAATATCATTATATCATCAGTAGCAAGCAAGCAGCAGTCTGACACAAGTACTACACAAGCAGGAGCATGGTGCCTACTGGAGCTACTAGCTAACAAGCATTCATATGTTCATTACATTGGATTGTTAACTCTGCAGTCTTAGGGCTGACTAAGTGCAACATAAGCAAGCATTAACTATTAAAACAATAAGGCTGCTAACAAGTGGTGTAACAGGTAAGAAGCACAGAGAAAAGGGAGGCTGCACTGCTAGCTCCATGATAAACTGTGTAAGCATGTTTAAGTGATGGTTCACTCGCAGACAAAAACGTCAAAAATGGTCTTAGGCCAAGGGACGTAACTCAGAAAGCGGATCCCTGCTGTTTAAAAACCATGAGCGCTCTCGCGTGCGGGCTTCATCTTGGCTTGAGGCCATTCTTGAGGTCTGAATATCCGTGACAACATTTGGTGATGGAGTGAACTATCATTTGAACTGTAATAATCTGTTACGGTGGGATCACTCCTGTATGGTTTTAAAGGCTTTCCCTCTTAGCCCGCTCACCACCACCACCACCATCACCACCCCCACCCTTATCCATCTGACATGCACTAGCGACACAGACATGCACACATTTGATTGAGCTGCTCCACAACACTGAACACTGACTTAAGACGTTACACTGAAGCCATGCCACCGTTTATAGAAATTCTACTTCCTTAGCCCTCACTGACTGTTGTTAGAAAAGCTACGGGTGATGAACTGATTGTGGCTCCGAGAAAAATGACGCATTTAGACTTGGTGCTCGAGGTGATCTGTACAAGAAGGGAAGCTGTTTTGGATGCGACCGTTGGGTTTTTTTTGTAACCCCGGAAAGCCACAATCACTTTATCACAGCCAATCATGACAGATCAACAAGAGGAAAAGACAGACATTGCACTGAGACAACAACAACAGAAATAGCTAGGTATCATTGGTTAAAACACTGCGCTACAACAAAGCCACATGCCAAGCTAAAAGGTGAAAGGTCATAGTACCAGGTCAAAGGTTGCGTCGAGGGGTCGCTTCAGTGATTTGACAGCCGACTGAGTCTTAATTAGCAGGCAGCGAGCACATGATGGCAATGGGCCAATGGGGTTCAAGCGCATTAACATAAACCAGCAAGCAGAGGTGCATCATGGGGGCAGCAGTGCAGTTTGGGTATAGGTGAGAAAAACAAAAACAAATAAAAAAACAAATCATTGGAATGCAAATATACAAGGGGATAACAGGACTAAGGCATGCACAGTGTGGACACTAGCTCTACTGCTCGACAGTTAAATGATCATCAGGAATCGATGACAGCTACTCATCTACATTAGTCATTGTCACACAGAGATGGATGAATATAGCGAGGAGAAAAATTATTCAACCATTACTGTAAGCGATTCTCAGTGACTGAACAGGAAATCATATGGAAGCACATATTCACAGGTTTCCATTTCACTGTGCACATCAGTCAGGTTCACATTGCAACGCTTCACCCCGAGCTTTCTGTTTCGCTACGTCAATAAAAGCATGTAGAAAACACTTTGATCAGCACTATTATTCACCCGTGCTGTTACTGTAAGACAGGACTGAAAGCACAATGAATCCTTTATAATAATGTCAAGAGGAAGAGAAGTTATAGGTAAGGAAGCACAGAAACAATGGAGTCACAATTAAGGCCAGGCCATCAGAGACAGAGACAGAGAGGAACTGGACTCTCTACTCGTGTTCTGCGATGATAGAAAAAGGAACAACAATCAAAAAAAGGCTTAGCATGGGAATAACGAAGCTACTAATGCACTATTGTCCGATCCTTCTTCTTATCATCCAGATATGAGCAGGTTTCACCTACATGAACATGCAGACCTTTAAGGTTGGCCTGGCAAAAGCAGAACTGAGAACGCTACATTATACCAACCAGGAAGGTTAAGCAAGTTGAGTACGAAACACAGAACACATCTGCTCTACAGTCGCTAACCCTAACGTAAATATAAAGCCAGTTGTGTGGGTGGTAAATGAGTGTGCACACGCTTCTGCAGACTGCTCACCATGGCTGCGGCGGCTGTGGCCTGGTTCACCTGGTGCTGGGCAGCCTTTATTTTGGCCTGCAGGTGAGCCGGCGGGTGGAAGTACTTGCACTTTTCTCGGGAGCACCGACCCTTGATGTAGTCCATGCATACAGTGACGGTGTTGTCGTTGGTGTCGATCATAGTGCTGTCTGCGGGGTGAGCGAAGCGACAGTCGTTCTCCCCCCGAGAGCAGTTGCCCCTTTGATACTCCCGACAGACCTACAGACAAATGGGATGAGGCGAATGATAACGTGCAGGCTCCATGTCCAAATTCACCACCGCGGGAGAAAACGTTGTACAGAATATTTACATGAGATTTATTTATTTATTTTTAATTCAAACCTTATTTAACCAGGAAAAATAAGACCTTTGAGATAAAAAAAAAATCTATTTTACAAGAGTGTCCCAGCTAAGAAAAGGCTCAGTCCAACAATAAGTCGCATAAAAAACTAACACACACACATCTGCCAAATCCACCCAGGCAAAAAATAAAACTAAAACACAAAAACAACCAAAATCTATAAAGTTCACTGTCAATAAAAATGATGACCTTAGTAAAAGTAATAGTCTATGTCCAGTTCACTTAAAATTGCCTTAAATTCAGATTTGCACAGAACACAGAAAAAAAAAATCCTGTTTTATGCACTCAAATCTCAAATATTAATATTATAATACAAATTGAAGTGATTTGATCTAAACCAGTTAACCCGTGAAATTCTTTCAGCCTGTGCTGAGCCTTCCTCTATCCATCATCACAAGATATATCTGGATACTTCCTGTTCAACTATTAGTGAGATCCTGTAATGCATTCAGAAAGGTCCACACTATGTTGAACCATTTCTACATTAACACAAATACGTATAATCTCATAATACATTTTATCCCCTATACACAGCTATGTGTTGCATCTCAGACAGTAAGTACGAGAGACACCAGAGGGCAGCACTTTCTTTTAAATTAGGCACACATAACGGCTGTTGCTTTCCTGACATCAACTCTGCCTTACTCCTGTGAGCGTTTCAGCAGTGTGTGACTGAACATGCTTTATACCGCGCTATGCTACTTTTGTGACATGATGCTATTAAACACACAAAACTGCTATTTTAAATGGTGGCTGTGTGATATTGACACATAAAAGGTGCTATTTAACGTGACAACGTGACAAAAGTGTAATTTTAGTGCGGTTTGTATACGTTGAGCGCTGATTATAGCTTCAGCACTCTCTTCTAAATAACACGCCTCTGTTGTTATGCTCGTCTTGTGCCATTGTGTGAAACGCAATGAGCGAAAGCACCATCTCCACGGGAACTTAATTGAGATGCAGTTCATCAGGATTATACGAGTGATAAACCGATGACATTTCATCACAGTTTATCAACCTGTTTTTTATTTTCTTTCAGTTTGGTTTCTACTTTGCATAATTGCACCAGCTATTATAATTCAATTCCGTTTCAGAAACTGTTTATGCAAATCAAGTAAGGGCACCATTATTCTTATGCTTGTTAAGCTGCTTGCCATCAATATCTGTCTTGTTTACAGGCTGATTATCATTGAGGTTAACTCTACTCTGACTAACAAAGAGATACACCACGAGGAAGAGTTTGTAATGGAAAGTTTTTCATAGAAGAGATGAGATCACACTCAGTCAGTTTGTGTTTTACCTCAAGTCTGTCTGTTCTCAGCAGTTTCTGGGCTGCAGCGGCAGCGTTGGGGACTTGGCTGACTGCAGGGCTGGAGGCCATGAGGACAGGGGTGCTGGGCAGGATCTCTGGAGGCATCAGGCTTGGTGACACAGGGCTTAAGTAGGGATTAAAGGCTGCAGCTGCAGCTGCTGCTGCGCTTGCATTGGTGGCCAGGCCTGGTGTCACCGAGAACATCGGCTGGAGCAAAACAAAATAAAGGCAGAGGAATTAAAGGACAGCGGGGAGCGCAAACTGCGAGCTTTCCGTAAAGACACGCACTGACATGAAGGGGACTCAAAAGACGGGAAAGAGCCACGCAGACAAGAAGGAGCCATATATGTGCGAGCTTTTACATGTACGTAATCTCACCGTGGGCAGTAGCTGTGGTATGTTCATACGTGTGTGTCCTCTCACCATAGGTGGTAGCTGCGTGCCAGGCATCATGGCATTGGCGAGCTGCATCTGTTGGGCGAGCATGGCCATATTCTTCTGCTGGATCAGATTGTTCCTGCCATTGATCTCCAGTTGGGTCTTTAGATGGGGAGGAGGGTGCAGGTACTTGCAATTCTCCCTGGAACAACGGCCCTGAGAGGAGTGGAGAGAAGTGACAGCATTTAACGCCAGATTCAGAAAGATGCTTATATGGCAACAGGGTAGAGACAAACATTATTGACTTTATATTGACTTTAAATTGATCAGCTGGAGTAGTTTGCCTGTGCCAAAAATTCACAGATTTCAGCGTTTTAAGGTTTATGGCAACGTTCTTTTATTGGATTTGACGCTGATTTACATCAACAGTTATTGGTGCCTAATGTCCTGGCAGCTACCAAACTGGCCGTTATAAAATTTGTATAGACATCCATAGTCTTGAGTAACAACTGTGAGGATCGCCAGCTCCTGTACGATTGTCACGATGCCAAGGTTTACCCAGGTAATTGGCCTAACAACCAAATACCTGCTAAACTAATGTCATTCCTAACACTCTCGGCTTGGTGAGGGCGCTAAACATTATATCAGCATTACTTCAAGGCTTGGCAGACTAAAAAAAACAAAAAACGTCTCATTATTCACAAGGGGTCACCACAGCAGCATGGTGTGTTTGATTTGGCAGAATTTTTCAATCCAGACACCCTAAAGGGATTTGTGTCTCCTCGTAGATCTAAACAAGCTTTCACTTGTAAACCTTGTAAACCACTACACTGCGCACCACCTTTTGCATGTAACAATAAAATATGAAAAATGAACACATGGTGCATGTTCAATCGAGTGAAATCCTGCATCCTTGTTTATAGCTACTTCAACGTCAGACACTCAGTTTCACATTGGGTCTGGCCTGAGTCTATCACTAATTGTTAACAGCTTGCTATTTCTGCCAGTCCCAGCTGGGACATGTGTGTATGTGTACACTAGCCCCAGGAGGTCAACTGATGCTGCGCTGCTTTTCTCCAGACATCCAGCTTGGCTACATGTCTAAACGGTGCTAAAAATACCGTCCACTCATATGATCTGTCTATATTATATCAGCAGTCATCCGGAGGTCACGCTTCAAAGCCTCTGAATAATAATCTAAGACAGGGATCCCTTTCTGCTGCCTGTTGCGAGTATCCAATTATATATTCAGTCTGGAGAGGAGTAGTCTAGGAAAAGGTCTGACACACTCAAGCGCATTCTTGTGCAGACAAGAATGCATATGCATTAATGCATGCACATTGGGGTCAGGTTCCTCTAACAGGTGGCAGATGTATGTCACGCAAACATGAGAGCGCGCACACAAAACACGTCCGCAGTTTAGGAAAGGCGCGTATTTCCTTTCAGCTCTACGGTACAGCTGATCTGACTGTGCTCTCCCTCGCTGACAGAGCTGACCCCACTGGGATTCATTTCTATACTCTGTCATGACTTCATCTCACTTTTCCATCTCCTTTGCTTTCACTGACACTGGAGCACCGGACAGGTGCAAAGGAAACAGGAAGGAGCACTGAGGGGAAATTTAATGGCAGGGGGTCCTTTTGAAGGTATTTTGTTGTATCCACTTGTCTGAAATTGTGATCTCAAGTTCTACTTGCAGCTCCTTTTAAAATGACAGCAGATTGTGTTGCAGATAGCTGGTTAAGAGCAATTAAGACAGATGCATGGACTATGACTACCTACACGTCTCTCTTATGCTCTGTGCCTGCTATCTTCTCTTCTGCTTAGATAACAAAATGGAGCGCACAGATAAGGGGCCTGATATTTTCATTATTTCTCTTTTTATATCAAAAATCTGATGAACAGCTATGAGACAGCACTGTGTCATTCAGAAAATGTGTTAAACTTGCTATGAAATTCTACCAGTGATAGCAGAGAGTAAAGATTTGCTAAAGTTGAATAAAAATGAACATAGGACTCATTTATTTAGTGAGAAGACAAACAGACACAAAGACAGAGCCATAAAAATGGCTTATGCAGATTAGCTATTCACATTTTATGTCACACAGTGTCAATGAGTCAAAAAATGTGTGGCTATTTCCTAATGCGCAGGGCAAAATAGATGTTTGAATCAACTTAAAAGTTTCATACTGATCTAAAACACATTATACTCTTTTTCTTTTTTTTATTCCTTTCATCTTTTATATAGATGTGTCTTTGAGCAACTGTTAGCCCATGTGCTCAAACATCTAGGACAGGCCAGGCTATACGTTAGCTGAGCTGGCCTCGACAACTCTGACACATTCAATTCATTCATTTTGAATTCGCATTCAGTTTTATTTATATAGTGCCAAATCACAACAACAGTCACCTCAAGCTGTTTTATATTGTAAGACAAAGACTAAACAACCCCTTATGAGCAAGCACTTGGTAACAGTGGGAAGGAAAAACTCCCTTTTAATAGGCAGAAACCTCCATATAATCAGCCCAAGGGAGGAGTGGCCATCTGCTGTGACCTGTTAGGATTAAATGCAGAGTGCTGTATAAACATAAAGTCAGTGGAAAAAGGTGAATGAAGAAGAAACACTCAGTGCACCAGCAGCCAAGGACTATTGCAGCATAACTATGGAGGATTCAGGTCACATGATCCAGCCCTAAATATATACTATCAAAAAGGAAAGTTTTAAGTTCTTAAAAGTAGTGTCTCCAGAAATCTAAACTGGGATAGGCCTGAAAGCCTCCCATTCTACTTTTAAATGCCCCAGGCACCACAAATTAACCAGCAGTCTGAAAGTGAAACGCTCTATTGGGGTGATATGGTACTATGAGATCTTTAAGATAAGGTCTGAATATTCAAGACCTTAAATGTGAGGAGAAGGATTTTAAATTTGGCACTAAGGTGTGTGTTCAAAAAAAGAGGAGCTGAAAGCAGGTTCTAATAGCACTCATCCAGAGAGTGACAACAACATCCAGAGAGAGGAGGGAGAGTGTGTGTGTGTGTGTGTGTGTGTGTGTGTGTGTGTGTGTGTGTGTGTGTGTGTGTGTGTG
>NW_005187405.1:4002656-4024111 GCF_000239375.1 Pundamilia nyererei
GTGTGGGTGAGGGGTAGGTGAAGCGGGGTGGTTGTAAAGGCATAAAAGATCATGTTGCGCTCACCTCATATGACCTCAACCGTCAACTGCTGGATTTGTTATTGCAGTTTTGTATATGGACGTGTTTTTGTGTTAAGGCGGGCAGAAAATAAAATGCTGCTTTGATTTTTAGTTCAATCATTTTGAGAAAAGAAAATGTCATCAACCATCACTAGCAGCCATTTTGAATTTAAAAAAAGCAGGTCACATAAGAGAAAGCACTCTGATCGCATGGAGAGAGAGAGAGACGGAGAGCGTAAAATGAAAGTCATGGTGACTCAACGGCTGTAACAGTGAAATTTTAGAAGTTGCAGAAGTGATCAGTTTAGACCATTGCGAGCTGTCGCAAGCAGGGGGGGAAGAAAAAAAGAAAAGAGATGCAGACAGGGATGAGAGGAAAACGTAGCCCCTCGCGTCGTGTTTTTGTCTGTTACTGTGACATCACCAGCCTCGAGGAGCAGCTACAGATGGTGTCCACGGTAACAGAGCAGTCAGACACTTCTCCTCTAATACACAGTGACTCCTGAAATCCGCCCGATCGCTGCCAGAGAGAGAAGCTCGCCAAAGGAAACGCTACAGATAGAGCATGCCCTGCAGCCACGACTAGTTAAGGAGCATCTTTCACTGCTTGTCTGCGTTTCCATCGCGAAAAAATTCAAACTATGTCGACGAAAGATAGATACATCACCTCCGATAATTCTTATCACTGACCAGCTCTTTCGACTCCACCATGGGATCTCAGTCTGAGCAGGACATTGCACTGTCTCATGATAATGACGGGATTTAAGGATAATTATGCAAATCAAACGTGGGCTGGGCTATGGAAGCTTCAAATTCTTCTTTTTAGGGATTTTTCATAATACCTGATAATGAGTGAATAGATGAGTTTGTCACTGCTTCATGCAAGACATGTAAAAACAATCAAAAATGATTCATCCACATCATTAGCTGTTTCCCTAGAATCAGTGTAGGCTGATGAGCAGAGGGCATATTTGTCTTCATTGTTCAAAGTGTGTTTCAGGAAAGTGCTTCCAAGTTCAGGTGATAAGAACTATGAGGGGGGTTAAACTACATATTATAGGTCATGATTTAGTAGAATAATACGACGTTAATACAGCGGGGTTTTTTCACCAAGCAGCCGCTGCACTACTGAACTTTCCCTGCCTTCTTTAAGTTCAATCCAGGCCATGCTTTATTTTAATAGTGAGAGTCTGCACTTCCCCCGGTGAGCTCAGACTTGCCAAAATCCAGGCCAAACTGGGAACAATAATCCCACTGGCTACTGGGCAGGCTGTTTGATGATAAGTTGCAATAACATGTCCCACCCTGAGCGCACTCTCTTCTAGCTCTCTGTCTCACACTCGTAGACACACACCCAGCTTTGGTGATTGTGTGGGATTTAAACAAACAATGAACCAATGAGTAAAGAATGCTGGGTGGGGCTGTATCCCATCCTTTTAAGGAGCAGACGTGAAGCATGCAGCAAGATGTTGCACTGTGCATGTGCGCGAGCCAGCAAGAAGGAGGGAAACACGAGACAGGTGAAGAAAAACGTCTCTCCCGTGAAGACTATAGTTAAAAGTATTCAGTAAAATGGGGGCTTTTGTATCCATTTGACTTGCAACCTTTAAATATAGTTTGTTATAAAAGTCTGAATGGATTAAGGCCAAAAAACCAGATCATCTCTGAACTGCTGCTACATTATGAACTGTCCACACATGTCTTACACGAGCCAGCTATTCTTGCATGTGGCACAGCTAAACAGCGATATGCAGCATTCAGTTATAATTCTGCTCTTTTCAGGAAAACGCCTGCAGAAAACAGGTAAACTGTAACTTCAAGGTCTTTTAAAGTGAGGCCAAGGAGATTCCTAGCTTTACTGTTTTAGGTTTTATTTTATTTTTCTAACATATTCAACATGGTCACTTGATTGTTTCAATTTTTACTGTCTTATTTCTGGTATCAACGTTCTGATTTCGTGACAGCCCTACTTGGTAGATTTACATTTCGTATATGTCAAGATGCAAACATCAGCGGAACCACTCAGTCTCCAGTTTATTAAACTTTTTCAAAGATTCCCCTAAAGGTTAAAATTTAATCAACTGAAACAGTGATTCTGTTTGAACTATATTTAACCCAGACTAACTATATGTTTGCCAGATGCTAGTGAAATAGAAGCTGGTCTATATTTTTTATAGTTCAAATTTTGTAATTTAAATACATCACAATCATTTGAATTCATTTTGTGATCTTTTGGTATGATGGCCCTGAGAGGTAAAACGCCAGTAAAGAACACAAAGCACAATGGACGCGGTTTTGGGGAGACAATTACGTGACTGACGAGCTACAGAAGTGACAGAAACCAAAGCACGTGAAAGACTGCACTGAGACACGTTTAAAAGAAGCAGAGGACTCATCTGAGATGTGTGTTTTAATCACATGACTCAGATGATACTGTAGACACATGTTTGCTATTATCCGTTTGCTGTTAGCTTGTCATTTGCGCAGCTGGTCGATCAACACTTCTGTTGTATTTGTCCTCTCAGGGCCACTGTACTTTGGCCCCCTCAAAAAAATAACTGGAAACTCTGCAGCATAATTTCCTGAGGACATCAATCTGTCCAAACCTTTTACTAAAAAAATAAATACCTAAAAACAAACACACAATATTCTAGTTACTGCAGGCTAACCCATTTGAAGCGTGACCGTGGATGTATTTATATCCTGCATACCGTTAACCTACATCCTTTTAAACACACTACAGAGACAGTTACAGTTGATCCAACTTCACTTCCCCTCTTATCTTTGATGCTCCAGCGTTGTGGTGTGATGTTATGGTGTAAGATTCAGTTGTGTTGAGTTGTGCTGTGAAGCTACTCTGTTCTCTGTACTGCGTTCCACTGACTTCTGTCTAAACATACACAGAGATGAAAGCCCTTTCTCTTCACACACACTCAATGAAGCTTTGTTCTGCTGGGGAATAGCACAGACTCAAAGGACCGGACCCAGCGGTTGGTCTCTTTGTCTACCATGCACCCAAATATGGCATAAAACATAAAATACAGCTAATTCAGTCAATAAACTAATGTGCACGCTGACTGGAATTTCCTGGTAAAACAGCAAGCACCAAATTACTGGAAAAAAGAGCGAGCCAGAAATATTCCGATGTGATAGTCTCATCTTATCCCTGCTAAATTTGCAAGCATTAAGTAATTAGCAATTCACAATCAATAACACCCATTTAGAGAAGAGAAAAATTGATTTTCTTTTCTTTTCAGTCACTTAATTTAGCATCAAATTAACAGCAGATTTTGAAGACAGCGAAGAAGACGGCAGAGGTCTTTGGAGTGTTAGTGATGTAGTGCCGTTTCTTTGCTGAGGCCTGCATCAGACCATAAACACGCACTCGTACTCATGCCCACATCTCCTTATTGGGGCTCAATGCACCCAGTAATCTGTGAAGTGAAGATTAGTGGTCAGAGAGTTGATGTGACCAGCGGGCCTTGTGGAGATATGAAGAAAAGAGGGAGTGTCAATCTATGATAATAGCCATACTGGTTACGGTGACGCATCCCCGCCCTCACCCAACAACGGCAGAGAGAATGAGGATTACAGGCTAGAATAGAGTTACAACACGGACCACACAGAGTGCGATAAGGTACGTCGTGTGGCTGTGGGAAAAATGTGAGCAGAATGCATCAGCGGATTTTCTGGGTTTTAGGAGAAAAATATTTCGCAAATTGCAGCTGTGGTTCAAATGTAAACACCCACATGCATGAGACACAGTAGCATCCACATAAAACTATTCATATAGACACAGACAGACAGACACACAAAATGCAGGCTGAGCAATGAGTTATTCACACTCGAGAGGGTGTTGGTTCTCAGAAATCCCTCAGGTCAGATGTCACGTACACAGGAGCTCTGGATCCAAACTTAGACCTCCCTCTGTTTTTTTGTTTTTTTCTCACATGCCCCCCTCCTCTCCCTGTCTGCCTCTCTCTCTCTTGCTATCTCTTGATACACAAACCAACTTTCATGTGACTTTGTTTACATTAATGTCCCCCTTTCTCAGTTTAGCGATGCTTCTCCTCCTGCGAGGTCAGTTTCTTGCTTTTCATTATCCGTGATAACAGAGCAATCACACGAGTATTGATTTGAGCCGCAGCACTTTATGAAAGCCATCCAGTGCTCGCGACGTAGCCCCGTAACATTCATTTAATCATCTCCGAGCTCTGCCTCAGAGTGAGAAAGAAGAGTCGCTGAGCAGAAATCGCAAGTCTGAGGCAGCAATGACGCATCAATAGCAACACTGTTTCTGAAATGACTGAGGTGGGCTCTTTTTCTAATATTGGGCCTTCTGGGTTGAGAAATAAAGACTTTCTTTTATCTAAATGAGACATTTCAAAACTTAAAGCATGAGTAATGCAGTGGGATGCAATATATTCTCACTAAAGAAAATCTAAATGACTAGTAGACTTACAATGCCCTGTATATATATATACATATTTATTTATTTGTTATAAAATATATAATACAGTCGTGGTGTATAATGAGCTTAGATTACAAAAGCAATCTGGAGACAGACAAAGAAAATGGGGAAGTGATCTTAATACAGAGAAAACAAAGTCACCTACAAATAAAGCCCCTTAGCCTGGGATGAGTTACTCCTTCCACATTTTTTTGTCTTTCAACCAAGACTCCATCATTATCTCTATCACTTCAGAGTGGCAGCGTTGTGATACATTTCAACCCTAAGCATGACCTATAAAAGAAGGAAAAAAAGTTTAAAGGGGTCCTTTTTCTCTTTTATATACCTTCCTTTAGTCCCAGCTTTCTGCTCTCCCTTTTTTAACCCTTGTCACTCCCGCCACCATCTGCACAAGTCTCAGACAACAGGGGGAAAAAAGCCTCTTCTATCAGCAGCCAAGTAATAATGATTAGTTTAGTTTGCAGCACTAACAGATTTAATCTGGTATGTATTATGCTAATCTGATCTCACAGTCTGTAATTCTATCCACGGCTCTAATCCCACTGTCAACTGGCCTAATCCTGTTTCTGTTTGTGATTATGCCTTTCGGGCTTGGCACCAGCACGAGGACGATTTCACCCTCTTCCTCTCCTACAGCATTTTATCAAGTGGTTTAGCCTCATACTCTTTCTATTATGGAAGATTATATTCTGATATTCATAAAGTTTGCAAAAACAACAGCTGGAACTAGCAACAGCTAACTTGCAACTTCAGAATTAAATCCAGCCTAAAAGATTTTGCAAGCAAGGCTACAGCCACAAATGCAAGTCATATGCTATATTCTGCTGTCTGTGAGCATCATATAAAGTAATTAGGGCTAATAATTGGTGTTCAGATTGTGTCACTGTTCCAGGTCAAGAAAACAACAACACATGAATTATCCTGCCTAAATTAAGCCTACATTTGAGGGTGTTGACTGTGACTCATTGCTCAATAACATATAATGAAATCAACAAATGCATAATGGAGAATATTTTAAGTTTCAGATTCGCCAAATAAGGTAAAAGAAGGTTTTCCTTGCGATGACAATGAAAACTGAATTGAAGACAAGCAGAAAGTGATTAAGACTGTTGCCATGAGTCTGACAGGCCCAGACACTGCGATTCTGAGAAGGAATGCACTTAAAGAAAAACAAGACAGGCACACAGAGAGCAATTGAGAAAGAGAAAAACACATGGACAGCTATCAACTATTTTTTTTCCACTTTTTGCCTCACAGTCACTTCTAAAAAGCATGTGAGTGTGCAGCGCCTGACATAGCCTCCTTAATGTTTTGGCATCGACGGAGAGAAAAGAGGCAGGGTAAACGTGACAGCTGGACCGAGGAGGGGGAGTGGCAGAGTGAAAAGGTGTTAAGAGAATCTAAGTGAGCGGCTGTGCCCTCAAGCTACGCGCTCACCTGTCTTGTGGGATTGATGATAGCCTAGCTAACTGTAGCATCTGCTAGTACTGTTATCAGTAACTATTAATAAAGCTGATATAATTTTGTTTCTTTGTTATAAACTATATAGCGTGAAAAATGTAACCGAATGGGCACACCTTGCAGTTCATTGTGTTATCTATTGATTTGAATCACGGACCAGTGGCATTACCAACACTAATCATAAAGTATTGTGCCAAAGTCTTGACCCACCTCTCCATTTTTTAAAAATATTTTGCTTCCAAGGAGCCCGAATTTTTGTAACTTTTTAAAGGTGGGCTAGATCAATACTTCTCCAGGGTTTCTGAAGCTCTTTCCAAGTTTCTTTACTTAGACTTTGGCTCGTTTTCAGTCCAGTCCTTGTGCCTGACCATTTAAAAAAAAAAAAAAAAGACTGACCTATAAGTCATTCAAAAATTATAAGGCCACCTAATTCAAGGGATGAACCAGCGTTGTGTCTACATGCAAAGGACAATTTTGCAAAAAACACTTCAATACTAACTTTGTTACTGCACAAAAACACATAGTTGAGTTGAATTTGACTGATATGAATTGAAAAATACCAAAGATAACAGCAGCTTTAATGAGATAAAATAGTAATTTTGCATCAACAAGGCAAAATAAAAATCCACCAGACCCAACACAGAACCTGAGACACAGATCTTTCAGTTGATCCATCTACTGTTCACTGAAGCCTTAAACAGAAATTGTCTTAGTGGAAGACTGGGTGTCAAGAAGCCATTCTTAATGAAATCAAACAGGAAGAAAAGGGCGAGGTATGCCAATTTAAACAACAAGTGGACTGAAAATCAGTGGCAGCAGTGCTCACGAAGTTACTATGAATCCAAATGTGAAATTCCTGGTTCAAATATTGTCCCTAAGAACAGAGGAAGTTGGGAGAGAGGTGAGTGTCTACGGTCATCTGTAAAACACGGTGGAGGCTCTATCATTTCCGCCAGTGGGGTTGGAGATCTTGCCAATTTGATGGAATTATGAACACAGAAAAGTACCATCAGATTCTGATACCATCTGGAAAGCATCTGATTGTCAACAGCTTCACGCTTTAGCATGACAATAATCCCAAACATACTGTTAATACAGTAAAAGCATACCTGGCCTCCCCGGAGCCCAGATCTCACATTGCTGAAGCAGCTCGGGATCATCTTGACAGATAACAAAACAAAACGCAGCTAAGATCCAAAGAATAGCTTTGAATGTCCTTCGAGAAGCCTGGAGAACTATTCCTAAAGACTACTTAAAGAAATTACAAAAAGGTTTGCCAACCAGAGTTCAGGCTGTGTCGAAGAATAAAGGTGGTCACACCAAATATTGACTTTTGAGCTTGTTAGAATTGTAAAAACCACTTTTTGCCTTATATACTTTGTTTCCATATATGCACACATTTCAGTAAATCACTGCACCTACTTCCCATTTTCCCAACAAAATATAAAGAAATGAGGGGTGGACTCAGTACAGATTATGTTTTACGAGTTTCGGATAATTTAACGCTTGAATCCTGACTTTGATCTGTCAATATTTGCTACTGGGTGGAGCAAACAAACCCTTGGGCTATTTGTAGCTTTCTGTTAAGTCTGTACGTTAAAGACAGATTCAGAAAGGGCAGCTAGAGAAGTAATCATTGTATCACTGGTGCTATAAATGGGCCCAGTGTGATGCCGGGACAGGGACGGCTGACACCGAGAAGAAAAGACTGTTGTTGCTGATCTTCTGTCACATAAGCTCACAGACAAGATGCATAGATGCGCTGATGTGACAAGGATGCACACACAACCTAAAACAAGCAGGCCAAGGAAAAGGCTCTATGTGGTTTAGTGTGTGCATCAACCAGGATTAGCGTGGTCCAAGCATGAATGTGACAAAGACTTAAGAATAGGCCCATTGATGCCAGGAGAAAGAAAACTAAAAACGCCTACTTACTGAAATAAAATCCCAGTTATGGGTCTCAGTTTATTTTAATAAGCTAGAGGAAAGACTGAGCACAGCCACACACAGCATCCGTTTAGCAGAAGCTGTATCGTACAGATGAATAAATCTACCCCTTAAATATATTTAAAGAGGAGAAAGAGCTTTTCTGTATGCAGTCATAGAAATCCCATTAGGAATGCAATTAAGATGAAAAGTCTGCAAGAGGAGTTACATCATTCCTGCCAGAATCCGACTGAAAATCTGCACCATGCCACTGAAAACAAACCTTGCTGACTATGGCTTGCACTTTTTGAAAGTCAGTGTATCAAAAGCAAAGTGAGTACGGCTGACCTATGACCGACTTTGGATTCCACGTGCTCATCTGTGGCTGCTGTGTTGGAAAATGGCACATCTGTCTGTCTTTAGCGTGTGTGGTGTGCTTACGTTAACCCTTGCAGTTGATTTAACGTGGCAGAGTGTTCCTCAGGTTATCACTGGCCAAAAAAAGTGACAGGTATTGAATGCACGTGGCCATATACAGCCAGTCATTGCGGAGACTGGCAGAAAAATTTGTTTGAAATCACAAAAATGCCGTCAGCTAGCAACATGGTTAATATTTACCAGAAAAGTCTGTCTGGTGTGTCTGTGTGTATTTAACCTCACTGTACTGGATCTAAACGTGCTGTCAAAATATGACCAGCGAAACGAGAGGAAAGGCAGATAGAGGAAAGAGAATGAACGGGAGAAAAAGCCAGACAGATGCAGTCCAGACCAGAAGTTGTAAATCAGGTGTAAAATAATGGCTAAAACAAAGTGTCAGGTCGCAGCTTTTATGCGTGTTTACATTGACGTAGACAGAGCCATGTGGGGAAATGTAAGCGGCCTAATAAAAAGAATTACCACCAGCGTGAGGCGTTGAAAAGTAGCTGGACAGCAATGCATAAAGTCAAATAAACCAGCATATTTAACAGATTGTGGAAAATCCTGTGGGGAAAATGACTAATTTAAGTATTCAGTCCATAGATATTAACACACGATATATCTTCACTGGGGACGCTCCCTCAGCCTTTTACCACTGCTTGTTGTGGCATCTTTCCGTGATTAGTCTCAGCAGGGGGAAACCATCTGCAATCAGACTGATATCAGGTGATGCTCGTGCTGTGACTTATGGGTAATTGCTTTTTTCTTTCAGTAACTTTTTTCTTTCATCATTCCTGTAGTTCACTTGTTACTTTTTTGTATATTTTTGAACTGCAATGTGTTTTTTCTGGATTTTCGGCTCACGTGGGAGGTATCATGAACAACGGGGAAACATGTATGCCTACATCCTCTGTCTAGCAGCTTGTTAGGCATTTACATGAGTACTTCTGCTTTTTTTTTTTCAACATTTCTAGCAGCTGACTTTGGCAAACCGATTACCTTTTGTGTACCTCTGATAGATTTTTTCTTTTGTTAACCCCTATTATTGTTTTCTTCAAGTGAAAGTGAACTCTTAACCCATATTGACAGAAAAATTCACATGAGTCTAATTGCCAACCTCAGTCACACAGTTCTTTTTACACGGATGTAAAGCATACTTGAGACTTGGCCTTTTACAGTAGCACCTGCTTTATGTCAAATTTAATGTGCCGAAGCGAGAAAAAACGGTCCCTGAACAAATAATTGGTGTGCAGATGGTAAACAAGCAAATATTTCTCATTTAACATCCAGCTCGCCTCAAACAGTGCAGCAACACAAACGAAGCGGCCGCAACAGCACCACAAATCCCGATGTAACGCACGTGCATGTGCTCAGAAACGTGATGACAGTGGGTGTGTCAGGCTTGGCAGGTAGACAAAGCACAAAGTCTATGCTGTGTGAAAGCATGTGTGTGTGTGTATCTTCAAATGGTTCTCTGTGGTAGACGATCAACTGCTTGCATTTTTAAACATTTGGGATGCCATCCGGGGTTAAACAAGGACCTGCTCCTGACCTAATTCCACACGGGTTTGTGTTGTACGATACGTGTGTGGTAATAGCTGTGCTAGTAGGGTAGTTATCCAGGTGTAATGTGACCCATCTTGCCCGGGAATGGGTGTGTCCTGATGCAACAGACAGACCGAGTGGAACAGCACAGAAGGTGCTTTTAATGAGCATTAAAAACAAGCAACAACAAGTTCATTTACAGCAGAGAACAACTTGCCTCATATACTAATGAGGCAAGTTGCGCGCTTGTTTCTGCAACATTAAGCCCCTGTTACACTCCTATCAGCTTTAGTGTACAAGCAGAGAGAACAAGTGGTATCAACTAGAGTGAGTTAAAAGTAAGTTACTACGCTGTACCTCCTCGAAGTATCGAGTATATTTTAAACATCTGCCTCATCAGTTAATCTGTTGCTTAGATTAGTTTTAGCTATGAGGCCCGTTGTTTATTAAGATTCCAATTTATTACACCTCACCTATCTGCTCTGCAGTTAATCATTGACGGGCAAAGTTACAAAGCTGACTTTAAATCAGGGAGTCCAGGCTACCATTATCCCTCTCTAAATATTTACCCTGCTTCGACATAGCTGAGCTGTCTGTGCTGCACCAACCAGATAGACAGGCAACAGAAACGGCTGCACTCTGAGGTTAAGGCCAAGTGTAAGGCCAGCAAACACCCACAAGCATCTTGTTCAAGCACGGGCAGATTCAAAAGCACCTCCACTCTGTTACGGGTCTGTGGCCTAGATGGATACGTGGTTGTAATTGATTTTCTAGCTTGAGGGAATGTGGTGCACATATGATTACTGCCATGAGAAATCATGATTTAACTCCTTTTTACTATTTCTGGTATCAATATATTATGTACAATGTCATTTAGTGCCGGACAGATGTTTGTGAGGCCGTGACCGTGACATAAAAAAAAAAGAAGAAAAAGGCCAAAAAGAGAGCGAGAGTGGCTGTTGGGGAAATGACTGGCTTTGGGTGTGACCTGCTCAGCTATGCACTAGTGATCATGTGAGACCTGTGCTAATTATACACTTCTCAAGAAGAAGGTCGATCCTCTCTCATGGGCAGAAAACATGTGCACATGTGTCCAGGAGGCTGCATTAGTGTCTGCGTGTTGGGAGTGGGCAATGTGGCTTCATGTAACACAACTCATTCGAGAGTTAGTCCTATTTCAACCTCTCAATCTGTGTTAAAGAGAATTAGGGCAGCTGATTTTTCACTCAGTGCTGCTGCGGGTCTGTTTAGAAAGACTAATGCAGAGAGAGTGTGTGTGTGTGTGTGCAGAACTAGAGGTTTATGCCTTATCATATAGTGTGAACAATTATCTGACAAATCCACAGGTTTTCTTTCTGATATTTCCTCTATCCTCTTTTGCTCTTTCTCTGTCTTTTTACTTTCTGCTTCTCTTTCCATTGTGGGTTTCGGAGACCTGCTCTGTTTTTCATTACCAGTGGAAAAAATGGGGCGAGTGGTTTTAAAAAAAAAAAAGTATTACCCATCTCCATTAATACACATATCCTAGTGGAAAATGAGTCTAAACTACTAAAAAAGGACTTCAGAGTCCTTCAAAAAGCCACCGTATACTTGCCAGTCACTCCTTTTTAATGGCAACCTCTACCTCAGTGTGACAATTTAAACATCCGCCTGCAGATAAAAGCACCACTGCTCTCTCAGTCAATATCCTCTCGCAGTCAGTAACACTGAACTCAGGAGTCTGTGACATGTAGGTAACGTTGTGTTATGTCTGTAGCAGTTATGCTGCTGCAGCAGGTCTTCAGTTTGCTAAAACTTGAATATAACTGGATGCCACCTTTTTTTTGTTTTGGCTATTTTAAAATGTTAATCCAAATTATTTTCTGACATCTGGCAACACAATATTTTAACTATGTGAGGCTGAGTAAACTAAACTGCTTATGAGTATTATGAGTGCCTTATGTCCCACTTTTGCAAAGTTACAGTGTTTTGAGAAGATTTCAGGAGATTAAGCTGTGAAAATATATTAAACTTTTCTTGTAATTTTCATCTGCACAGGTGAAGAAGCTGCTGAACAGTCAGCTTGGGCCTGACAATGTTCTTTTGTCCACATCTGGCTGTAACAACTCTTCCCCTGAGTTGCGCTGCGCACACGCTGTCCTCATCCTAACCCTGCTCACATGCAGTCAATGACCACGAGTCACCAGTATCTGCCGGACAATACAAACACGAAAAACATACAGTGCCAAGTCAATGCTGGAAACTTTGGGTTGAGGTCCACCCATCTCCAGAGATCTTGTGCTCCGATAAAAAGAGTCATTGTGAAAGAGCGAGAGAATCGACGAGAGCGAGAGAGAGAAAAAAAGAGGTGTTTGCTTTCCTGCTGCTGCCTAAAAATGGAAAATTACTGCATACAGTTCCCCAACTCTGCTCTAAAGCAGATACACATATAGAAACACACACAAACCCCTTATAACTGCCCTTAGGCCTCTGAACAGGAAGTGGTTTCAGCAAATGAGAGCTACATGATGACGCTATCGCCTTGTTCGTTTCTAGCAGCTGAGCTTTGCTTAGGGCATCCGTATGAGTTTGTACATCTGGCTATTCATCAGACTGTTCGTCTGCTTTTCTATTCAAACACTGCCCCACAGCAAACATGATCACTTCCAGAATAACTGCGCTATTGTAGTAAATTCATGCAACTGTGTTTATGTGCAGTGTAATCAGTCGGAAAAGCAGCCGATTCTTGAATGAATTCCATTTGGAAGTAAACACTACTCAAAACATTTCGGACTGCGCCAGAAAATTCCACAGCTCTGTGTTAAATATGCCGAACTGCCTCACCTATCCCCACCGCCAAAACACCCACCCCCCTCCATTCTGCACCCTTCATCACATGTTCCAGTCACCTGACCAGAAATAGGTCGGACCAAGGAGAGCACATGCTGTGGCCAGATGGTGCACTCCAGTTTGTTATTTCCAGTTTGCAACACCATAAATTCCCTCAAACCGCCTGTCAGACCGAATGTGCTCAGTCTCTTATCTGTATCTCTTTATCGACTCCAGATTTCCTGCTCGCCACTTCTCCTTTCTTACCTTGAGCGAGTCGAAGCAAGCGATGACCCGTCCGTTGTCCACCTGGCAGCTCTTGGCTGGGTGAGCGAACTTGCACTCCTGGTCGGAGCGTGAGCAGGTGCCCCTCTGGAACTCCCGGCATACTTCCAGTGTCAGCCACTTTGTGTCACGGATGTGTGTTATGTTCATTGCCATCTCAAGACGCCGGCAGAAAAAAGTATTCCGAGCGGAGATCTGTTCGAAAACTCTTCGAAATCTGTTCAAATTAAGTACCTATAGTGTTGTTATCCACAATCTTTTTCTTTTTCTGTTTACTTATCAGTGTTGTCACTGTCTGGGATACTTGTCTGTGAAGATGAAATGAAACACTCAAAAAGAAAAGTTCCTACTGATTGACTGGGCTCCTTCTCCAAAGTAAAATGTTGCAGGATGGCTGTGGATGTAAGCAGGTCCTATTCTTGATCAGACAGCGGCTGATAGAGTTATTATATCCAGGGGAGACTACTTAGCTTAACAGTCAAGCTGCCTCTCTTGGTTAGACTTCTCTCTCTCACTTGTTATTGCTTACTGAACTGCGTCATCTATAACATTCCCAGGCGAAGGTGACAGCCGAACTGAGAGCCCTCTGGTTAGGTGCAGTGAAGCAGGCAACAAAGGTGACAGTCTAGGTGTAGCCTGCTACAAGAAGGTTAAGGACACTGAGGACTAAGTGGAGGCTTTAGAGGGTTGAAGGCGAAGGTGAAAGGCAAGGTGATGCTGTGTGGGCCTGGTGGTGTGTTGGGCTGCTGTGGTAAGGCTGGTCAGCTGGTGGATAGTTGCTGGCAGCAGGGCCGTCTTACAGTGAGGAGAGCGGAGTTTGGAGTCAGGCTGCGTGGAGTGGATGATGATGGTACAGTGGATGGGGTCGGAGCGAAGGCTGCGAGGAGGGTGTGGCTGCTGTCCTTGTACTCGTGTTGCTGTGGCAGCAAGCGAGCGAGGCAGGGGGGAGGGTGGAGCTTCAGCTGTAGAAGCAGGTCAAAGCTGCAGCAGACATCAGGGAAGGCACTTCCTCTGGGGAGATAAAGAGAGAGATAGAAGAAAGGGGGGAAAAAGGAACGAAAGATTAGTCTATATACAACACGTTAACAAAAAGAAGATAACAACTATCATGTTTGCTTTCCCGCTCGTGTGTCTTTCAGAGAAGATTCTGACCTGCAGGATTTTTAAAGTCGTGCCACTGCTGAGCTATGCAGCTGTGGGAGTGAAGAATATGTAAAAATCTCAGAAATGCAGGGGTGTCAGCGAAAACAAATAAAACTTTCACCCGCCCTACGCTCTAAACACACATAGTGCAAGCACACCTTCATCAGGCCATGCTACGCACAAACAGACACACACACATAGAGAGAGAAATGCACAAAGCAGCCATTCACAACTTTCCACATCATCTGGACAACGCAGAGAAAAGCACATCAAATCCCGTATCACTTACAGTCCAGTACAGCAAAGCCGGCCATTGCAAATGTGTTTAGAGGTGAAAGAAAGGAAGAGAGTGAAAGCAAGGGGGAAGTTGAGGCTGGGCATGAGGGAGAAGAGTTTAGTCATTTCCTTTCTTGCGAAGCCTTGTGAGAGCGGTGGCCAATGAGAGCTTGCGGAGTTGCAGCAACATTCTGGGCCGAGCGCCAGGTGAGAGCAAGGGGGAGGAGCGAACAGGAGGCTGACCTGCCCGCTTGCTGTTGAAAGACACACAGGCTGAACTGTTTCTGCCTTACAAGATAACCTGTTTCCTTATCAAAACAATAAAATTCATGGACTCCAGAGATAATGTCGTTTTATTTTTAAATAGGAAATACCACCGTTGCAGTAAGGCAATGCATATTGCAAAGGTCTCGCACAAATGCAAGCTCGCACGCAGTAATTGTGCAGAACACGATTGAACGAAACAGCCTGGTTATTATTTCACTGTCAGAATTTTCCCATTTATCACTTTTAAATGAGTTTATACATTTAAATGAGTCGTTTTTTGCTTTGCGTTTGTTTTGATTGTTTGTTTAAATTTTGCATTGCTGCCAGTGGTTTCTATTTTTGGTGAATCCATTGTATGGGGTCTGTTGGGGGAATCTGCATGATTGGGATCCCAGGGGCCCATCCTGCCCTTATCGCTAAGCCAGAGTAAGTCACCACACCCTGTGTAGTGAAATCGCTTTCCCCAGAAAAGCATGTGCACCCTCAGCAATGCCACCAACCAACCAACCACTGCTAACTTTACAACACTGCAACGCACTATATCAGAGCCCTGCAGCAGTGCAGCGCAGCCCATGATGAGCCAGCAACATGGATAAACAGTGTATTTAGAGAAAGAGAGAGAGAGAGAGAATGACAAAACATTTCAGTTTCACCTTGGATGACCCTTATGATAGCAAATGTAGCAATGTAGCATTAGAAATGACCTTTGGCGTGTATTCGGAACGCAAATCCTGCAACGACCATACTCGACGACTACACACATACCCAGACAATTATCTTTCATATCACGCATTATATGGAGATCAAAATAAATTAACTTTCCAATGAAACACAAACATAAAACATCTGTCTCTTCACTATAACTAGTGCTGTGTCAGTTTTTGGATCGATCCGATACCAAAGGAATACATATACACGGCCAGTATTGCCGATACCAGTAACGATAACCTATAGCGGGAGTTTATGTAGTGGAAAGCAGTGTGTTGTGATTTATGAGCTGAATCATCATCTATTCATATTTGAATAATTTCAGCATATTTTAATGACCCCTAAATCGTTATGATTTTTTACTTTCCACAGTAATTAGTTGATACAACAAAGCACACTTTTCAGCTTTTTCATCTATTTTAAAACTATTTTTCTTTAGACCTGGAATGTAAATGTGCCTGTATCTGAAGCACTTTGGATCAACTTCTGTTGTTTAAATGTGATGTGACACAATTCAGTGGGCTACATATTGAGAGGTTAGAAACAAAGTATCACTCTGATACCAACACCAGCGTTGGTATGAATACTAACGATATTTGGATTGATCTGCACACCTCTCTTATCTTAGCAAATGTTGCGCAAGAAGCAATAGTTTTCCTGCCGGTTTAAAAACTCTTTTATGCCAAAAAACATTTTTGAGTAACAGAACTTAGATTGAATATCTTCGTCAGAGTGCAACTCTTCGAGCATGCTGCATGTCATACTTTTGTTTGTGTGACTCGGACCACATTTCTGTTCCCATGAACTCTATTCACGTGAAGTCATTCATCAACTTGCGCACACTGCTACATAAATGTCAAGTCAGTCGAGAGTAATCTTTATGTGTGTTCATGAATGGTCTGTTATTATCACTAAATGTTGACCTTACATGTACCTATTACAATTGAGTCTGATGAGGCATTTAGTGACACACTTTGTGGGGTTCAGCTGAACCATGTTGTCTGGACACTAATGAGGTGGAACAGAGACATCTAATTCTTTTTTTTCTTTTTTTTTAACTAAAGGCACCTGGAACTGTCTTCAATCAAATGCGAGGGTGTGACGACTTGATGCATTAAAAGCTGACAGCCCCCTGAGTCTGTCGGCTTGCCTAATCAGTTTCTGTGGTTTTGGTCAGATGAGAACACAGCTGTGAGGGAGAAACAATGTAATATGGTGTAAGACGAGCCAGAGTAATAATGAATCCTCATTATGATCCATCATGTCTGGACAAGGGCCTCCTTCCCTTATTGATTTCCTCATCTCTACAGTTTTTTTCTGTTGGTGTGCCACTCCCTCTATCTAATTCCACTTTAACTGTCAGTGCTCTTCGAGTATCCATTTCAAATCAGCGAGTGTTTAACATTATCTTCTTCTCTGCTCTTTCCACAAAATTTCTAACAGTAATATAATTTGAACAGGTGGATCTGTGATTTCCTTCCTATTGTTTCAGCCACCTCAACTCCACCCACGTCTCTGCCTTCGTGCCCTCGGTGTGATTATCTGGCCTATGTTCTCGTTCAGCATCCTCGGCAGCCGTCCCTTAGACTCCAAGGTCTTGTAAGCTGGTGCAAGGTCGATCAGAGTGGAGGAAGGGGAGACAGCGAGAGAGCGCAAGCAAGACATTCTTCCTATCGCTCTTTTAGGACACGTGGTAGTAAGACTATGGGCCGACAAGAAGAGGAAGCGGAAGAAGAATCGGTCCTGTGACAACAGCATACACTTTTATGGCATAAACAGTTTTGAAAATCAAGCCTCCACATCTTTTACTTTCTCTTCCTTTTGAGCCATGAAACAAATCTGTTCTCGCTATGAAAAAACAGAACAAACTGTCAATATTCACCCTATGCCGAAAGCCCCTACAAATCATAAAACCTGACACTGATGTGCATGGTGAATGGTGCTGAATGGCAGTCGTGCATGAAAACATGCCTCAGCTGACTGAAAAGTGGAATCTACCAAAGACACATGCTAATCTGGCAGCTGGTTTTGGGATTTTGGAGTCCTTATTGCAACTGGAAAACTCAGCAGGGCCGAGAAAACAAGAAATAAGGTGTGGCTCACAGTTATGATAAGACTTCCTGAAAAAATTAGCGAGACATTATTAGTTTAGATAAACGTGGCTTGACTTCATGGCCACGAAATACTTAAGGCTCTTTATTGCATAGACGCATAAAATGGAATAACTAGCGCAGTATTAACAGAGATTAATCTCAAGAAAATGCACGTATGCTACTGGTTATATTGCACCATCTGGTATGGCTACCTAATTAGCAAACCACAGCTTCGAGGCGGAGCTTCTATTTTCGACTGTGACAGCGGAGAAAGACGCAGTCATCCCTTTTGGTTCGCTGCTGTTCAGCGCAGGGAGTGGTTTCAGCATTTTGCCAGAGGTGGTGTCAGGGTGACAGTGTGCTGATACAGGTCGTCACGCTGTACGAAACACAACACCTCTGGACTTGCTGCTCAGAAGCTAGCATGCCAATACTGCCCTCGCTGACCTTTACACGCACTTACACACCGGTGCATATCTGGACACATATTAATACTTTCTTTATCTTTTCTGCATTGATGCACAAATGTAGAGGCTAAATGATGCTGCTCTGCCCACCATAGAGTTTCCGTGCAACACTGAGTGAGCTGTATTTGTGAGATCTCAGTTGGTTGAGAGACTGCATTCAGTAAGGTATCCAAAAAAATTGGTGCAAGTGTTTACAGGACACACTATTTACTTACACTTCATTTATTAGTTTGGTTTAATGTGAGTACAGATCACATGGACAGAGAGCTGTGCAAATATAACATTGCTGTTCTGAGCTGTGCCACATCTGTTACTCTTATCAACTTCATTGGCATGCTCGTCCTCATCATAAAGTCATTAACTTGTCTTATTTATTAGTCGCATCAAGTTATGTATTTGATTAAGGTTTCCTGAAAGTAACTCTTTGGCTAGAAACGCAAAACTAACAATGCCTACTGATTCTCTAGAGGAGCAAACCTCTGGAGACAATGAGAGCTCTTGTGTGGCACACATGGACAGCGCTAAACACACACACACGCTGACAACATACATAAGCGAGAACCTGTGTAAACACACAAACCTCTATCCGACTCAACACTGGGCATTCTTAAACTGTGGTGAATATCTGATTGTGGGCAACACTGCATCTTTGTGCGCACATGTGTGTGTAAGGATGTTGTGAAATCAACAGACAGTGAGGATAATGGCGGGCCTTATGGTTTATAGAGTGGCTCGCTGGCTCGCGTTTATGTCGTCTGTGTCAGTACACAGAGAGACAGGGGCTAATTTCTACTGAAACGCACTAAGACGATTGCAAATAGCCAAAAGTAAAGTAAGATAACAAGTGAACAATTCACAAGTTTCAAAACAAGAGAATCATATGCTCTGACCTTTGCAGTCACCGGATCTCAATCTGACTGAGCAATCGTGGAAGATTCTGGGTGGGTATATGGAAAAATATCCTTTAGAACTGCAGTGTTGATTCCTCTGGGTGTTCAGAAAGTGTAAAATCCAACTTATACCCTTACTCACTACTTAATAAGACCCTATTTAAGAAGTTACTGAATCCCCAAATTATACAAAAGCACTGCTTAACCTAGGTGCATTACACCTACAACAAAAAAATACTTTAATTTGTTTCAGCCGATGATCAGGAAGTGTTGCCGTGACTGTGTGATTTTGCCCAATAAGACCACAGCAATATTGCTAAATCTTTTTTTTTCCCCTGCAAAGTAGCACAAACTGTCAGTCTGAAATTTCTCTCCTCATTATTTCCTTTTAAGGTCACAACTCTGCAACTGTCTGCTATATTTTTCATTTAAATATTTGCAGAACAAAATTTTCATTCCTGGACAAACACTAAGGCATCTAATCATGTGTTCCGCTACTAATCCCACGCTAAGCACCTATATTTGCCTGCGTTATCTGTGTATTTTATGCAAAGACACATTACCAGTCACCAATTTTATCTTCTGCCCTAATCACCAGTGACCACGTCATGCAATGTCTCGTGCTTGCATTGACCGAATATTACTGGGGCCCCTTCTCTGCTAGACTGAGGCAAAGGTTGCTAGAAAAAGCCCGAGCGAGAGAATCAGACTAGTGGGACGGCAGCGTTATAAATGTTACAGCCATCTGACACGCTGTCGGAGATGAAGAGGCCTAAGAAGTCATGGCTGTCAAGAGAAACAAGTAGAAGCTTGTGTTGACATGTGTACCTCCGGACAGAACAATAATGAAATATCTAGACCCTTATTACTGGCAGCACAAACAGCAGCTTTGACACATCAGTCATCCCACATACTAGCGCTGCTGTGTAGCTCTGATAAAATGGGCACTGCTGCTATCGTGTGATGTCTAAAACAGAAGCCTGAAAATAAGAACAGGAAGAAACATGTATCAAGTCAGGTTAAAACCTCATTTATTACTGGTGTATTACTTTGCTAAGGGCATTTCTTATTTTTAGCTTAGCTTAAAGTGTGTCATGCTCGGGCAAAACTGTGTCAAACTTCCTCAGAGAGGATGAAATGTGGTTGTATCACCAGAAGCATACAGAGAAGCCCTCGTGTAATAAAGGCTTAACCTGTCAGCGCACATTCAGCCAGGCACATAATCCTTTCTGTAGGGCAGATTCTAAATGATAGGAAGCACATATAAATGCAGAGTAATTTGCACCTGAATGTATGCACGTATGCGACTCGACGCCGAGAGAGCAACGTGATCTTACGACTTCCTTATCTGCCATAATCACAGTGACACGTTCTTTAGCCAGACAGAAATTGACAGTCTACCTGCAGTGCACCTATTGTGGAGATTTTTCCAAAGTCTCTACTAAGTAATCTGCCACACATCTGTCTTTGCTGCGACTGCTCACATGTGTGCACATACTTGGGTGTGTGTGCTACTGTCTGAGCCACCATGAATCCCTCTAAGTCACAACAACAACATTCCTCATCATTGCACCAACCACCAACAAGCCACCGAGGGTATACTCAGAGATCATGAGGAGAAGGACAAAGACGGGAGGAGAAGGAATGAAGGCGTCAGATACTTTTAGAAATAAAATCGTGACCAGCTGCTGTTCACAAATTGTTTTAAAGCAACAAACAAACAGCGAAATTAATGTAATTGGTGCTAAAATATATTATTGTATGAATTAAAATGCTTTTCGTTCCTTATAAACCAGTCTGATCTACACGGACAAACCAGCCTGGTCTGTAATCGCTTGGAAAAAATGTATTACAGTACACTGCAAGTCACCCAAACAAAGTAAACTCTTAAGTCGACTTACTTTCACTCCCGTTTAAAGATCAACAAGTAAAACCTTCTCCATTTACGCGGTCTCCTTCTCCCATGTTTCTCTGTCCTTCTTTCCCCTCTTCCCTTCTCTTTGCAACTTTCTTCCTCTCTCTCTCTCTCTCTCTCGGTTACTCCCCCCTCTGTCAGACGCATGCAAACACTTACTTAGAGACACACATACACACTCCCACAGACAGAGTCACCCCCTCACACACTCTCTCCTCCCGCGACCCGAAATGCTTGGCAAACATTCTAACGTACTGAAATACTGCTTGCCATATAAGGTAGCACCAGCTTCACATGTCACACATAATTTACATACGGCGGGGCGGGAGTTTGCCTTACACAGGGCACTCATGTTAAGGAAACACACATGTGGTAGATCCATGCTTTCGCTTTGGGCTGACACAGCAAGAAAGAGGGAAGACGTATAGGAGAGTCAAATGATACCATTCTCCCTGTTAACCAAGCCCTGAAGGATAACTCTAAACATGTCCTATGTTGAGTCAGGCAGAGGGAATGAAAGCTGAGTGGGCGATCTATTGATCCTCTCCACTGCTTCCTGGAACAACCACGGCCCTCTAAACACACACACACAAGCAAATTTTCTTGCTAACTAGCGCTACCCTCAGGAACGAGCTATTGTGTGACTGTCTGGTGTGAGCCAAGAATGTGTCTAAATGTGTGCGTGCCTCTCTCTCTCTCTCTCTCTCTCTCTCTCTCTCTCTC
>NW_005187405.1:4024372-4074423 GCF_000239375.1 Pundamilia nyererei
CACACACACACACACACACACACACACACACACACACACACACACACACACACACACACACAGGAGGAAAGATCTAGATACACCAGTGAGGCAGGGAGGAGGGTTATGAACCAAGCTCTTACCTCTCACATTGCCCTCCAGTTTGTGTGTGCGTGCTTCCGCGTGTCGACTGGCTCTGTATGTTTATGCGTGTATTCAGACAGGCCGCGACAGCAGACCCCCAGGCACCGGCTGGACCATTCTCAGGCAGGCAGGCAGAACACAGCAAGGCAGAGCGACTGGCAGAAGAGGAGGCAAGCGAGTGAGCGAGTGAATCAGCAGCGAATGAGTAAAGGAGCTGTGCGCGGAGCCGAGCACCCAGAGTGAGGGAGAGCGGATAGGGAGAAAGCAAGAGAGAGAGAGGAGGAGTGTTTGTCTGTGCGGTTGTGTGTGTATGCGTTGCAGCGTTGGCTGTGTGCGCTAGTGTCTCCCCTCCCCTGCCTCTCCAAGTGGCTAAGCTGGGTTGTGCAGAGCTGTGCTGAGACGGGGCTGGGCTGTGTCTTTACTGACTCCCCTGCCTCTGGATCATCTGTCTGCTGCAGGAAAGTAGTGCTCACTGGGCGGCAGTGGCAACAGCTGTGGAGGAGGAGGAGGATGACGACGAAGAGGAGGAGGGAGGGAGACCGGACTGCACTGGGCATACAGATCCTGCAGTTCCCTCTCCCTCCTTTTCTTTCCCACTGAAGCTGGCCACGCCCCCCCCTCCAAAAACACCAGGAAGTGCTGGCTCAGTTACAGCAGCACTGTCCTTGCCTATTCAGTGAGGCTGAGGTAGGAGAGAGGGAAGAGGCAGGAAGGAAAGATTGGGAAAACCCAGCAACAAGAAAAGATGAACATTAGTAACAGGATAAACATACCAGTGAGGAAAGGTCATGCACAGCGAGGACTTTAGAAGTAAAAGTCATGAGAGTGATGTTAAATACAACCAGAAAGGAAAAGAATGGGTGAAGGAAGGGTCTTAATGAGGTCAGGAAGAAAAGGAATAAATAGCAATTGGAAAGAATGAATAGAATATGGGGTGTGGAGGAAACAGTTATGGAAAGACCCAACAGTTATGATGGGTTTTTGCATCAGATTTGGCCTGGCTTCTGTCCAGATCCTCTCTCTCACTTTCATACTGCTTTCCATCCTTGGCATGCAACCCTTAGCTCACACTAGCTCCTGCCCACATTATAAAAGCACTACAAAGTGAAACTGCAATAAGTGATTATAGTTTTAAAATTACTTATTTAAAAAAAAGATGCAGACCAGGGCAGTTTGGTTGCAGGTCAGCAACATATTAAGAAAAAGGATAACTCAGAAAACACAGAGGCGGCTGTTCCTGCCAACTCGCCTGTATTGTTGTTGACACCAGGCTTCTGCTGCTGCAACCCATGCATCCAATAGAAGCCTCCAAGAATTTGATTTGGACCCGATTCTGCAATATCCGGTAGCTATGGAGATAGTGGCCCTGGCGTCTGCAGGAATCCTTGCAAATTTCGAGCGTGTGCTGACGCCAAGTTTTGCGACCAGTTCGTGCATATTGTCTGTGACTCACTTTCATTTGATTGCCATCACAGGGAAAATGCATCCCTACATCCAAAATATCTTTGCAATGTGTTTTCATATACAAAGCATGTTAATGCTGCATAGCGCTGAATGAAAATTAACTGAGCTCACACATATTCACTTGGAGATGTAAGGGTCCATTCTTTCTTTGGCGTATTTGCCTATACGTACACGAAAGACTGCTTAAACCATTGCCTCTCCTATATAAAACTGTCACACCTCCACTGTCTCTCTGTTCCTAGCCTTGCTATCTTGCTGGACTTGTTTCAATGGCTGCACAGCTCTGTTTAATACAAAGCTGGTGATAAGTCATCTCCAATTTACACAGCAGCACTGTAAACCCAGGGTGACAATCTGTGGCTGAGCCCCTGCAGCACGGCTAACCCTTTACCTATAGCCATAAACACTTCTGCAATGTGTTGGTAAACTCAGAGAGAGCAAAAACACAGTGCGCACCGCAGACAAAAGAACTGAAAGCATTAATGCAAGTTCTGATCGACAGTGGCGTTATTAACTACAACAGTAACGTGCATGCCTTGATCTATTTCCAGCAGTCATTCATTAGTGAAGGAAGGATCTATTTCCAAGCATGGAAACAACCCTGCTAGACTTGTCTTTTAGATTAGAAGGCCAATCTGTTTGACGGCACTAAGCTTTCGTTGACCCATAATAAAGAAACACAGTGATTGATGATCTGGCTCAATAGGAGACATATTAGCAACGCCTCCAAAGATCTGGGCTCTCTGCGAAACTCAGACACTAATGTGGAATTTCCCCTCTTCTACTGCAGTTCAGTTTACACTGTGTGCATCCTTTTCATATTTCTCTTCTTTATGATATCGCTAAATCTGTCTTTTCATAGCTTTATCTCACTTATGAATGCATCTTAATTCCCCTAAACTTGCCTTAAAGGCTTTATAAGTGCTTGTCAATTCGTAATAATCCCCTCGATCATACTCCTCTCACCAACTTCAAGTACGAGTGCAGAGCCAAATTGTGCGGTTACCAAATGTTCGCTCATTGCTTCTGACAAGTTTCATTCTGATCGAGGGCACAACAGGAGCTTACTTCTACTTTTATAGTTCATATTTCTTTTCGTGTCACACCGGCCGAATGATTTGCCTTCTTTCTGCACATGCCTCGTATCTCACAGAGATGTTGTGCTCTCTAGATCAGTGAAGCTGTAGAGCTGCGAAAGGATGCGCAAAAAGCAACAAGAATAAACACACTGAGGTCGAGCAAACTGTTAACACACATACTTATGGTACAAACCGAAAACAGGAAGAGGTGTGTGTGTGTATGTGTGCGCGCACACGCTTGAGAGAGTGTATTCAATGTGCTTGAAGGGGAATTCCACCACTTTTACACTCTAAGTTCATCAAGTTACTCATGGGGAGTATACTCAGCCTATAAAAACACTTGTATAGTTTCTTCTGTGGTTCTGTACGGTTAGGGAAGTCTCTAAAGTAGCCTAAGTAATGCCTGGGAATTCCCTTTGCCACATCAGTTTATGTGTATTTGTATTTATAAATATATGAAAAGAAATCGGTCTTTTGCATATCTTCCTCATTTACTGAAGTAGAAAAGAAGATAATAAAAATATTCCTAATATTTCAAAATTCAGTTCAATTCAACGCTAACACAGTCTTTTCTTGATGGCCCTTCTGTCTCTGTCACATAAAAAAACATAATGGCTAACATTTTATTTCCTTTCCTTCCTCCCTGATGAACTCAGCTTTCCACCTTAAGCATCCCTATCATCTCAGCACTCTGCTATTTCTCAGCTGTCTGTAAATGACAGTATCTGGCTGATGTGAACTCTCACTCCTCTGTGGAAATGTTCCAGAGCTTCTATATGCCAAACTCAAATAGCTCATTTATTCCTTAGTCCTCCCCCCCTTGAAAAAGAACTGCAGAAAAAAACAATTACACTCAATCGTATAAAGTCTTTAAGAAAGACAAAAAAACCCCAGGAAATCGCATTTAACATTAGCGATTTCACAAGAGTATATATTGGAGGCTGCAGAATGACAAAGCAAAAATACCCCCTTGAGGTAACTTCTACACTTTAAACAACTTAACAGAGAAAAAGCAAAACAAAACAAAGAGTCCTCCTCTTGTGAAAATTTGCAGTCATATTTCCCTACTGCATACTTTGTGGTTTTCTCTTAACTTCTTTCCATTTTGACATGGTGGGGGAAGCAGGTGCAATTCAAGCTGTCAGTTTTGAAATACACAGAGAGGAAATAGCACGCTGTCTTGTCCCTATCTGACACCACAGTGCACATGTATGTGTGTGCAGAGCTCAGGCTTTAAGCTTATCTTGGAGCAAACGAATGGAAACACCCTCTGCAAAGAGGCCCTTTTCATTTTAGCTTTTATCTAATTTTCTAAATGTAGCCTATGGGTATGTATTGCTGTGTTTATCATATAAAGTCTCCTTCCATTTAAAACCCTCAACACGCACCCCACTGAAGAGACAAATTTGACAAATGAACAAAGAACAAAATATTGCATGTTAACATCAAACGGAGACTGACATTTCCTTCTTTGTGAAGCAGAAAAGAAAGTAAGTCAATCAGCTTGCTGTTTAAATATTTTTTTAAAAATGCCAACCAAACCAATTGGAAGTATTAAATAGAAATTACAAACAAATTTCACTTAGAACCGGTTAAAATAACCTAATCATATCAATTCTGCAGGGAAAACTTACAGACAGAGAGCTTACCTGCGTGTTTGTCTAACGCTGATGTGCCTCTGGGACCGACAAAGCCACTTCAGCATAGGTCATGCTGCTGCAATGCATTGTGGGATTTACTAACATCTTCAGTTCTCTCTTCCTCTACTTCTCTAACTCTGATCTCTCTCTCACTCTCATAATAGCACCTTCTGCTTGGCAACGGCTATACCACAAATGTGGTCAGGTTTACAGCGAACCATCACTGCGCAACATCAAGTCTCCATGACAACCACTCTTTATCTCATTTGCATCTTCTGCTTGCATTATCTACTTATGCCAAATATGGTCGCTTTGTTATTCTCCCCGCCTCTCTCTGTATCCCCTTTCTGTAACTTCCTCTTTTCGCCCATTTGCAAAACTACGTGTCAACACACTGTGCAACATATATTGTACAGTATATATCCGCAATGACATGTACAAATGCTTGAAAAGGTGCGAAAAAAGGAACTGATTGAGACATTATAGTTTGCAGACTAAGAGATAAGTTAGATGACTTTACAAATCAGGAAGTGGAGTGTTGAAGAGGCTGTTCGTGAGACTGACTTCAAAAGGAAACGGGGGTTTCAGCTCGACAATATGACCTCATCCCCTTAAAAACACGTATATCATAACAGAGCACCATTGATTCCTCTTCTGCGAGGTTGTTGCAGGCCCTTCCTCTTCCACCCGAAAGCCCATGTCTATCAAACTATCAGTGGAATGTTGAACCAGGCCCCTGGGGCCCACACACACAGCAACACTCAGCAGCACTCAGCACCTGTTTCCGACTGCCAGCACAGAGAAAGAGACGCGGTCAATCACACAGGACAGCTCAGTGCAGGAGAAAGAGCAGAGGAGGGTAGGAGACAAACAACAAGCATTTTATCAGCAAAAATACACAACTGAGTAGCTACAGCTTTATCTTTCACAGCAGAGTGTGACTGCATGTAACTTAGCAATGTTACATGAATTATATATATTATAAATAGGATTTAGTCCTATAAAATAAGGTCAGTGCAGTTTCCATTCTTTGTCTCATTTCAGTACTTTTCAAAATTTGCAGTTCTAGCTTCACTGTTAAAGTGCTACCGTTGCTTGTGCACTGCTTGAAGCTACTCTTTCAACACAGTAAAAAGAGCCGCAAAGCATTTAAAAGTGATATATGGTGTTCTTTAGCAAGAATTTCAAAGATCCTTTATGGCTTTGTGTGCCATAAATGAAAACACCTTCATATGTTCAACTTTTTAAATCTCAATCTCGATAAAGTTCACAATCTAATTTCAATTTGAATATGGCTCACATGAAGAGACTTCCAGGCCTGAATTATTCAGCTGTAGCATACTGAAACATGTAATTGTACAGCCAGCTAACAGCTAGTAGACTTTAGGATAACCTGCTAGTATTAAACAAGTGTGTCTATCCACCCTCAGGTTCACAATCATCATACTTATGACAAAATTTGAAATACATCCTATGACTCTCAAAGTAATTCTTACAAAAATAATCAGAAGAACGTACACAGTAATAACTGGTACGTGCCCATGTCCCAGTAACACTTAATGGCACAGAGAGAAAAAAACAAAACATGGGCTGTTGATGTTGTTTATACGCTAAAAATAGGTCCTTAAAATCCATTGCTAGGTGGTTGCTTTGCAACATGATTTAGTCATAATATATTGAACTTCAACTTTTATGGCTCTAAACAAAACCTTAATATTGTGAAATTAAGAGGATAAGATGCTTTTATAAGGCATAAAGGTTTATAAAATCAAAAAGGGTCATTTTAGGCTGTTACTACATGGTTGGTAAGCAACATGACTATGATGATATAGAGATGTTAAAATAAAAAGCCTCACAAACTATGAATGTTTCTGTTGTATTCAGATTTCTCACTTCTCTATCTGACTTCAGTTACCCAGACAGTGTCAGGGAAAGCTCTGAGGAAGGATCAGAAGCACTGATCACCACTGGGCCTCCCCTCCTATGGGCTGAAGGGCTGCTGTGAGTCGGTGGACTGGAAGTCAATGAAACCAGGCCTAATTTAGCCTTCGCTCCTCCACGAGCTGCCAGGAGTAAGAGTGAGACTCCTTCCCTTTTTAGGGCTACCAGGACACTGCCGTCTGCAAGTGGCACTACTGCATACCTAACTAAACTAAGGAGCTGGAAAGAGTGAGAGAGAGAGAGAGAGAGAGAGAGAGGGAGAGAGAGAGAGAGAAAGAAGCGAAGGGGTGACAGTCAAAATTTGTTATACAGATGTGCCATTTAAATGGCTGTCTAGATCTGAACGTCATAAAGCATCACAGACAGAACTGCGTAAATATTTTAACAAACCACCTACTTGAATTACTCCAACTCAAAGTTTATTTAACAAGCCAGTTTAGACACTTTTACAACCATCTTATCTTTACACTGCTTTCATTAGATACACGGGCAACTTGACTTTGTAACTGACTTTGACACGATGATCACAACAGCTTGCAATAGGATCACACCAGTAATTAGGTGAGAAGAGAGAACTAATCAGCGTCTATACTTACACTATCCACTCAGCCGGGTCCAGACACTGTGTCATGCAATCTTTAATAACTCCAGCCTACACAGAAAGTAGATAACTAGATGCTGCAGGCCTGGAAGTGTTTTTTTTCCCCCCCCATCGTGATCTGGCTGATATTCATGTGACAGAGAGAAAAGGGGAAGATACTTGGCTTCAACTCTGGTGAGACCCAGGAAAACATTTTCTTTTTCAGTTCATAAGTATTTTCCAATTTGTGTGGACTAAATAAACCCATGACTGAAAGAAATGCAAATTTGCACTGGCATTCAAAGCTTTTGCTTTGGAACCTGGGTGTGAGATACGTCGAAGGCAGTGTTGCAACTATGTGCACACACGAAAATGATAGACACATCACTACTTAATAACCATGACAGCCCATGTATTTAAAATAAATGGATTAGACGAGGATTACTCACTGAGCCCCAACTGCTTTCGCATCTCTGTGTTTATATAACTACACATGTATTCTTGAAGACAGTGATCACATAAGCCATGGTATGGAGCACACAATAGGATTATGTATGGTGGTGTGCTCAAGTATCGTCTTCAGTTCCCACCACCTATAGTGAGCAGACAAACACTTGGCTTCCGTTTCACTGCATGCATGTGTAATAACCTCAACAGAGACCAATTCAAGCTGACATAATCCCATCAGCCTATTCAAGGTTCCCGTCTGACCACCCCTACATAATGAGGAGATAAAGGCCCCATCACTGACTGTTTTTATGAAGATAATTATGCACGTCTCTTGTGTTATGGACAACTGTTAATTGAATTAATCTTCCCTCACTGGAGTTGAATACTATAATTTTGAAAGTAATATCCAATCATTTCTGCTTGTGTCTGACTCTGAGTCGGTCTCCTCACCGGCTATTAAAGCAGTCGTTGAGACTTGTTTATCTCATATTTCTCACCTCTGCATGTAAGCAATTCACTGGACATCATTGCAGCTATTTAAAACTTCCTTTCCTACTAACACTATCTATGTGAAGGATGAAATGTCACTAACAAACCAAACCAAATTCTGATAACAGAAAAAAAACCCTCATATAAGCTCTCACACACCAACATTTCTCCAATCTTTTTTTGTTCAGTTTTGGTGAGCAAGTTATAGCCTCAGTTTCCTGTTCTTAGCTGACAGAAGCAGTAATCGATGTGGTCTTCTGCTGCTGTAGTCCATTTTGTGCATTCAGAGATGGTCTTCTGCATACCTTCATTGCTGAATATTTGTGTTACTTCCTATCAGCTCAAAAGTACTTTCACCCTGACAACGACTGCACACCAAATATTTTCTCTTCATTTCAAGCCTGTCTTAAAATACCAGTCAGGCATCTTTAGAACTGAAACTGGCTTTGGCTGCTGTTTCCATTCCTCTTGTTCAAAATAGTTCAAAGGTAACTGATGAAGGAATAACATTTGCTCACTATGTTTTGTACAAAATTCTGAATTAATCCCTAACAGGACACAGATAACATCCACACACTATCTGGGCACATCTACAATTAGCCACAATGAGTTACTCAGTAAGAATTGCATCAATGGGCCGAGGGTAAGAACAGTCACTGACCAGCAAGCAAAGGCTATATGAAAAAGAAATGTTTCTATACAGTACAAATCCTTTCACTTAGTAACCTAGCAACCAGTGAACTCAACACGGCACCTATTGCAATTCTAAAAAGCGCCAGACATAATTACATCTCTCTTCAGCCAATCACATGAGGCCCTGAGCCATAAATAACAGACTGCTCCCCTACAGAGCACCAGTCTGTGCCGAAAAGTCAACAAACACTTTCTCCAGTAGCAGCTCTGGCGTCCTTACTGGATTCATCTCGCTAAGATGAAGATAAACAGAATGGTAAAAGGAAGGCAGAGGCCTAAAAGTTTTCAGAAAGAAAGAGGTAGAGAGAAAGAGAAGAGAGAAAAAGAAAAACAAATGTAGCCTATGATTAGTGAGTCATAATGAAGGCTGCTAAATGGGACTGTGGCTATGAGCTATGTCATTAAAGACCGTGCCAAATGGCTGGAAAACCTACAGGTCTCTATTTGAAACACTGGCATGCTGGAAAAGGAGGACGCTGCTTAAAAGCTTCTTTTAAACAGCTTGGTCGAAGTTGCTGCAACATTTCACACGCATCATAATAATCTCAAAAGCAGAACATCTCGGCAAGCAGTAAACACGCCACCTTCAAGCCTTCTTACCCCTGCGTGTGTGTGTTTGCAAGACAGTTAGAGCAGCTCTATGTTAAACAACTTAGTCTCTGAAGCCTTATATTTAGACTTTACGACCAATATTAAATTCTGACCAGGGTGATATAAGATGTCAGCTCGATAGGGCTGCAGTTACCATCAGATCGCATCACGTCACATCACACGGCTGCAAGAGGTCATTAGTACATTTGTTGCTTCTGGGTGATGAGAGATAGGATTGGGAATGCGCTCTCCCTCGAGACCTTACTAATGTGTAATAAAGTAACAGAACACTTGGGGATCTGAGAATTTATCTAACCTATCAGTGTCATATCATCGTGGTAACTGTGGCGACAGCTCAAAGAGACAAAACAGCTGCACAGAAACGCAATGACCGAGCAGTTTCTCTGCCTCTTTTTTTTTTTTTTTAAATTTACTGCGAGGCCTTCTGAAACAACCCTTTAAATGTGTTTAAGCCAATCAAATGAAATACTGCCTCAACACTTTGTGAGGTATGTAAACATGAAAGACAGAGGCATCGGAGAACTTGGCATGCATCACATAATAAAAGCCGATGCACCCTACATTTCTCATGTCCTCCTTGATTTAGAGCCTCTTGCACAGGGAAATGACACTTCAGTGTAATGTATCTCCCGAGTAATGACGCTATTAAGTTCATGCAGGTGGACATCTTGACTTGGATTATGGTGGTACTGCCTGCTGACTGTATGCTTTCTGGCAGTCGTGTTATCTGTTGCTATGATGGTGTTTACTCCCTGGCTACAGTATTTTTTTTTTCACTTTAAGGAGGAACATTTTTGACGAAGGACAAGCACTGCATACTTGTCATTTTTCAGATTTTATGCCACAAAAATAGCTAGACACAGAGCACAGAATACTTCAGTTCAAAGACTGAAGTGTTGTGTTGCTATACTCTTAAAGATCTGATGTTAAACCTCAAATTAAATCATGGGTAATTTGATCACCTCTGCCCTTAGAGACAGCGCCCCAGTACCTTTAAAACAGAATTAGACCTTCATTAATCTGTGCATGCATACCTGAAGGACAAATGTATTCCTTTAGACATGAGGGAACGGGTGTGATGCTTCAAGCAGAACAGTCCGACCCACTCTCTCTCTCTCTCCGAGCTCCCAGGACATTTTCTTGAAGCCTCCCTATTGGGATTCTGGTAGCCTACATTCCCTGCTTCAAGGTCGGCGGTGGTGACAAATTAAATTACTTGTCCTGTTTTGTAGTGCTGGCACCAGGTCAACAGCAACTTGGCTAAAATGATGAGTGCGGTATTCTGAAGGGAGCTGCATTTGTCCTGACCCTCTGGTGTCAAATTTGCAAAGCAACGAGCAGTGATGAAAGGGCTGCAAAAGCCACGTATTAAATTCTGCTTCTGTAATCACTTGCAAAGAAAAAAAAAATCAATTACCTCTACTTTATACCCTTACCCAGAGCCCTCGGTTAGTAAAAGTCGCATCATCTCCGTTCACTCCAATGGACCATTTTATTTTATTTTGCAGAACTAGTTCCTGGAACTAGGTTTTTAGCTGCACAGAAGTTTGTGAAGTTGTTGGGTTTTTTTTAACGTGTGCATTGAAACATGTTAATTGATTATCCACCAATAAATTTGTAGATATGCCAGCTTAAGCTAGCAAACACACAATATCAACCAAGAACAAGTAGCCTAATAAATTCAAAATTATGTTTTATATATTATACCCCCCCCACACACACAACTAAATAACTGAATATTATATTAAATATTAATTAATATTACTATATTGTGATATAACATAATGTGGCGCGCAACGATTAGCATGCTAGGTAAGGCCTGGACTCAAACTCAGCAAGAAGTTGGTGGGTTTGATTCCACCGCCTGGCCGGGGTTTTTCTGTGTGGAGTTTGCGTGGGTTATCTCCGGCACTCCAGCTTCCTCCCACAGTCCAAAGACATGCAGATAATGGGGTTAGGTCAATTGGTAATTTTAAATTACCGATAGGTGTGAATGTCAGTGCGAAAATAACATGATTGCTTATTGTTGTCTGGTCTGTTTTAACAAATGTATCGATTCAGAGTAATAAAATAATAATTGTACAATAATCAGGGAAACAGCTAGCTATTTTCTGAAACATGGCTAAAAATAAAGAGTATATTTGCATATTGTAGCAGTCTCATAAATACTGTTTTTAGGCTTATGGTTCTGTTTACTGTCACACTGTGTATAATGTTGCATCTCAGCAGATGGTAAAATCAGAGGGAAGGAAAAGGAAACAAATCAGACCGAAAAAAAAACAAGGTAAATTTAAAATATGGAAACCAGCTCTGAAAAAAATAATCAAATAAGGCTAAATAGAGAATCTAATAAATATATGCATTTTTATAGAACTGAATTCTGTGTGTGTTGTCATACTGATCCTGTATTTTAGTATTAGTGTAAACTGTCAATACAAATCCATGAATTCATAACTAACGACACTAGTCACACTTTGTTTAACATCAACAGCTAATTCATTTCTAAAATTTTATTTATAACAACTACATCACATGCCATCATGCATTGACTCGTCTAAAAAGTATGTACATTTTCTGCTTTTTTCTCTCTGTTAACACTCTCTCAGCACACGAACCACAGGTCTGAAGACTCCCTGCAGTGAAACAGCACCCTAACCTGGAGATTCATCTCCCTGAGTTTTTCCAAGATTTACACTTATTAATTTTTAATGACCTAAACATTACCCTTTACAGTGGTCTGGACTTTGTAAGAAAAAAATGTGCAAATGTGTTCTTGAATATGATTGCATTTATGTATATGTTGATGTTTTAATCCATAGTTACAGTCATTGTCATTGTTCTTTTAAAGTGAGCCAACTATTTTTCTCCTCTTGGCGTCAGTGGGATGAATGTACACGTATGCTTTTATCTCTGAGTGAGTGCAGCGTTCCCATGCAGCACAGCACACAACAGCAGATAAAACATGTTTTAAATATATGAATATGTATTAATCCCACTAAAGTGTCTTATAATAGCAAAAGTCTTATAATGCCTGTGAAAAAAAACATGCTCTATGAGACATGATACACAATAATGAGTGTTTTAATGCAATCTGCCCTGTGTAGATGTGAAGTGTTGAGTAGCATTGTTGTCCACATGCAAGATATATAAATTCCTGTCTCTGTCACACAGAAAGTTGGACTAGATGTTTGTTTTGAATTTGAATATTTTAAGCTCTGGAGACCAAAATATTTCCAAAGCAAACACAGTTATTCTCATGCTATCATTGAAATTCACCCGTCAGTCTCATTCTGCCATTAAGATTATTTGCAGTATGAATTTATCGTGGCATTACTGAAGCCACAATGAAGAAAAAATGACAGGTAGAAAACAACTGATTTTGAAATGTTTACCCAAGTTCACTAAAACCTAACAATAAATGTTAAACTGTGGCTGCTGTTGGTTAGCATATAATGTTAAAAACACATTAACAAGCTCAAAAATTGTCAGAAAGGTAGAGGAGTACACAAAGACTTAACCACATGCACTTTACTGTGGTATAAAAACTACTGCAGATCAATGCATTTGCTGCATTGTGAACCCTCTCTGCCTCTGCGACTCTTACTATTAGAGGGCTCTGGGCTTACCCTGCTGCTGATGGAGGATATCATGTGCTTGCACATGAAGCTTCACAACATTAGCCCCAGTTTTGTGTCACAAAAATTAGAGTGCACGCCACCTGCTGGACATTTGGGAATGTATAGTAAATATTCTTTTTTTAAATGATTTTTCCTTCTTCTGTATACAACCAAGAGTTAAAACACAACCCATGTTGTGACACAGCTGTCTTGCACTCAGTCTTACACAATCACCTGAAGGGTGTCAGTGTGTCAGCAGCACATAGGGCTTATCTGTTGGGTTGTTATCAGCACACAAACAGCTCACACACCACACTGGGAGGAACTTAGATTATGTAGTGCGATGTGAAAACAAACAAACAGACAGCTTAATATTGAGGCAGAGGTCTGTGTGCAGTTTCATATCTGACATTGTTGTTGAGTCTTACCTCCAATATCACACATCACGAGGACATCATGAAGTAACATCCTCATGATGTGTAATTTTCAGTTAGATGCACAGCAGCTGGCATGTTTCGCAGCACCTGCTTACACTTGAAGTGTGCTGGGTTCAGCTTACAAAAGACTTATGAGAAAATCTAAAGCAGCATTATTTGCTGTGGTCAGATATATGAGATACTAGTTTCTACCAAAGAGGTCAGTGTTATGCAGGTTATTTTGTAAGCATGATGCTATTGGACTACTGGACACTAGAGAGCAGCAAAGCAGCATAAAACCCAGGCTAGCCCTCTCAAACATATTTTTTCCTTTTAATTTTGCACATTTGGTGCATTTGTACAATAAATATTGTATCAATCTTTACATTTGTAAGCTCATGGATACAAGCAGAAGTCATCTGCGAATGCACTTCATATATTTTCACTCTTTTATTAATGAAGGCAATTTTCAGATCTCTGTGATTTCACTTGCACTACCTCTGCAAGCCATAATGATTTAGAAAGCATCAGCAAAGGGGCATAGATGGCCATTTTGATGTTATAATAAATTATTACTACTATTGCCACATAATCCAGTCCAGGCTTTTGGGGCACAAAATAATTATTAAAGTTAAGACACAAAAAAAGTGTAAACCATAAGTTTAATAATTTATTCCTCAGTCTATATGAATTTGCACCATGTTGAGAGGTAGACTAAGTTCATGGGGAACAGGTTCACTGTATCTTCTTGACAGACAGTTAGACCACAGGCAAGCCTCTCCCAAGCACCAATTGTTCCTTTACATTGACAGAGCAGATGAATATTTAACAGGAGGAGGGAAAGTGGTAGGCATCAGGTCACTAAGAAGAAAATAGCACTCACCCCAGGTGACCCCACCACCAACAGTCTGATGACAGACTAGATTGCTGCTGCTGATTGGCTGCTTATATCTTTGTTGACCCAAAGGAGAGCTGTGTAATGAGCCTTAAATGAAAGCATATTTGTGGGAATAGAACGTGTGTCTATAGGTGGGCTGAGTACCTTCAAGAGAGAAGCAGACAGGGTGGAAAAGACTGCGGTCAGCACCATGGACAGCAAAAGGAGAATTATCCAGGTGATCAGCGCCATGCAAGCAGATATCAGAAAGCTGGAGCTGGAAAACATGGGCCTGAAGAGGAAAGCTGGAAGTAATCTCAGAAAGAATGCATCAGTTCCCATCATGGCAGCAGAATGCAGAGGTACACTCATATCATTATTACTTTGTGATATTAGGTAGTCCAAAAATAGAGTGATTTTACTATAAAATGTGCTCGTGAGATGTTTTTGTCTCTTTACGGCTCTCTAAGATAAGCTCATAGTATCATTTTAGGGGATAATAGATGTAGCTTTCACTACAGACTTGATTTGGACTTTCAGTGCTGTGTAAAAACATCTGGCCCCTTCCTGATTTCTCAGTTTATTGCATCGTTGTCATGATTAAATGTTTCAAACCAAAGCAATTTTAATATTAGACAAAGGTAACCCAAGTAAACCCAAGCAAATACAAAATGCATTTTTTGATGATGATTTTATTAATTAAGGGCCCTATGAGAAAAAAATGACTCCCAAGACTAATAACTGGTTGTGCCACCCTTGGCAGCAGGAACTGGAATCAAGAGTTTGAGGTAACTGTTTGAGGTAACTGTGGCCATGGAAGAGTTTTGACCATTCTTCTTTGCAGAATTTAATAGAGCCACACTGAAGGGTTTTCAAGCATGGATGGCCTATTTGAGGTCAAGTCAAAGCATTTCAGCCTGATTTAAGTCTAAGCCACTCCAAAACCTTCATATTGTTTGTTTGAGCCATTCAGAGGTGGACTTGCTGCTGTGTTTCAGATCATTGTCCTTCTGCATAACCAAAGTGTTTTTGAACTTCAGGGCATAAACTGATGGTCGGACGTTCTCTTTCTGGATTTTCTGATAGAGAGCAGAATTCATCAATTCGTCCAAGTCCCGAGGAAGCAAGGCAGCCCAAGACCATCACACTACCACCATCAATTGGACTGTTGTTATGATGTTCTTTTTATGAAATGCTGTGTTAGTTTTACACCAGATGTAATCAAACTCAAACCTTCCAAAAGTTCAACTTTTGTATCATCAGTCCACAGACAAATTTTGGGGATCATGAAGATGTTTTTTTGGCAAATGTGAGACGAGTGTTTGTGCTCCTTTTTACTCAGCAGTGTTTTTTTCCTTGGAACTCCCACGGCTGCCATTTTTTGCAAGCAAGGCCTGCAGGTCCTTTAGATGCTGTTGGGATTGTTTGTGAACTCCTGGAGGAGTCGTTGATGCGCTCTTGTAGTAATTTTGGTAGGATGGACACTCCTGGGAAGGATCCCCTGTGTACCAAGTTTTTCTCCATTGGTGGATTATGGCTCTCACTGTGAGTCCCCAGGCCTTAGAAATGGCTTTTTAACCATTTCCAAACTGACAGATGTCAGTGACTTGGTTTCTCAGCTGTTCTTAAATTTCTTTAGATTGTGGCGGTTGTGTTGCTTTTTGAAATCTTTTAGCCTACTTCACTCCAGGTAGTTTTGGATAATGCTTTATTCTTAATAAATAAAATCATGAAAATTGAAAATTTGCATTCTTTGAAAATTACACAGGTTACCTTTGTCTAACTTTATTTGATGACAGAAAATTAGAAAGGGGAATAATACTTCTTCACAGCACTATAGAGGTGAATAGGTTTATTTATTTATTTCCTCAGACATTGAAACAGTGCTCTACAGAAGAGGATTAGGGCCACTGGGGAAAAGAGCAGTAATGTCTTTTTTTTCTTTTCCAGAATTCTGGGGAAAAAGTAAGCATTCTGACTTTTTTTTCTCAGAATTCTGGAAGAAAAAAAGATGTTACCGCCTTTTCCCCCAGTGGCCCTAATCCTCTTCCGTAGTGCTCTTATCTCTGTGTTGTTGAATTTCATTTTCTCTTTCAGAAAGTGTCGTCATGACAGTGAGGCGATATTCAGTCTTCCAGCTGCGGGTCAATCATCGATATTTGACCATGGGCATCTCAAAGAGTGAGGGAGGGACCGGAAAGAAGCAACGCTGACACTGAGCATAGTCAAACCAGAGGCGGAGCCAGACATTTTATACACCCAGAGTTTAGCCCTAAAGGGTGGTATGCATGTGGGATTGGAAGGGGGGTGCGAGGCTGGGGGGTGGAGTTGCTGTGGAGTTGCTAAACCCCAATTCAAGATCCAGAACTGACCTGGAATTAAAACAGGACTACAACAGTTCAAAATCAGGACTACTTCAGGACTTAACCAAGACAGAACCAGAATCAAAACTAGATGATAGCAGCACTGAACGAACCTATCAATGACACTTTCAGGGTCAATATTATTCAAGTATTCCAAAAAGATACACTAGGTACTAGATACATGTTCTAATGAATTTTGGCAAACAACCATTTGACTAACATGTCTGTCTCACCTGGCTCTTGTTCCATTTCTCTTCTGTCCTCATTCTCCTCTCCATCTCCCTCTCTGTGCTGACAATCAAGACAAACACCACCATCATCAAATACACAGTTGAAACCAGATATTTACAAACTCTTCAGATATAAACACAATCACTTTTTAAATTGTAAAACATCAAATCAGACTAAATGTTTATTTTTCATGGACTCTGCTAACCTATCAGAAGCTTCTTAAGCTCAGAATGGAATCATCTGGAGTTTTCTTATTTTTTAAAGACACAATAAACTTAGTGTATATATACTCCTAAATTTGATGAAAGTGGTAAAAAAAAATAGACAGCTCTCTCTCTCTTTATTCTGACGTTTAATTAATTTAAAAGATATTTCAATATTTATTTATCTAAAACAAAAAAGTTTACTTGATGTTCAACAGTAAAAAAAAAATGCTTTATGTTTATTTCCCCAAAGGTGTGTGTAAATGTCTGGTTTCAACTGTAAATATACTGAAGTCTATTGAAATTCCTCTTGTTTGCAAAGAAATATATTAAACAACATACAAAGAATAATATATAAAATGACATTTACCTGAGATTTTACTTTGAAAGAAGCCCTTTATGCCCATTGTTGTGTAAATCAGTACATTTACTGAAACCGATTTAGAGTGCTTTATTTAGCCGTGGAGGGTAACAACTGAAAATATGAAATAAACACACGTAAAGACTCTCTAAAAAAAAACAAAACAGCATTGTTGTTCAGCTTTTCATTTCGCCATTTGTTGATTCACTCAAAGAGCAAGTAACGTAATATGGGTCAAGTGATCAGTTTGATATCAATATTTTGTGATACACCGTCATATTTACATTATTTGTACAGTACGAATGATTTGCTTTGGTACCTGGTCAAACTTAAGCTCTCCTCTGTCTGCACTTCTCCTATAGCAAATTCGCACGCAGCAGCTTCTTCCCCTCACCTGCCTAAATGCTGTGCTCAGTCGGCTAGTGTCCGAGCTCGGATCATACCAAAATTAGGGGGAATTTACGACTGTGCGCTATGTGCTTCGAATACTGTGTGCAGTTTTTGTTTTATACAGTTGTCAGCCAGGCATCTAACTATGAAACAAATTACAGTCTGACCCGGGCTTAAGCCCAGTAAGCCCCCCCCCCCCATGAGTCAAACTACAATATATTTCACAAAATTCCAATATCTATCTCCTAGCAACCTATGTCCTCGTTTACAAATGGCAGTGAGAGATGAATAAAGTGATAAAGTTGAGGGTACTATAAAGGATTCAAAAGGTAATTGAATATTTTTTCTATACATTGTTCTTTCTTGTGTTTTACTTTAAGATGAAACGGTTGATAAAATACTTTACTTAATACTTCACTTATTTATTGTCTAATTATTATTGCCGATGTAACCATCAAGGTATGTAAGACATGAATCGCTAACGGAGCCAAGATGGCGACCGAGGTAGACGCTGTTCTCCGCGGCTTAGCAGGATTTTGCAGTTTCACTTCCCTTTCAGCCTGAGTTTTTACTCTGAATTACAAGTGAGTTATCCTACTGACTGTTCCTTCAGTACACGTATGCTGTACTTCTAAGTAACGGTTTCCTGAACCATACTTCAAATAACTTTTTCGTGACCCTAGCTTCCTTGCAAAGCGATAGCTCAGATATTTCCAACAACTCAGGGTAGTAAAAGGAAGGAAAAAGAAACACCTATGAAAAGTAAAAGTCTAACGAAATGAGCAACCAAGGAAATGGAAAGAAATACATGTGTAGCTGGCTCAAAAACCACTCCCAAGAATGCCGTGGCTGCCGAACATGACTACAACTGCAGCAAAAGTCCTGAACTGATGCCACTGCTGGTTTCAGACCCCGATATTCCAGCCAGACCCGATGGTAAAAAACACAAAGGTGATATAACTCTTGCTGATGTGCAAAACAACATTGCTACTTTAATTAATGAGCGCTCTGGATAATCTGGAGGCTATGGTCAGCAAGAATCCGGTTGTTCAGTGATGACGCGACGAATCCTACTTCCGGGTCTAAAGTAGTCTGCGTTTAATATGGCTTTAGTGTTGTTAACATGTTTAATGTTATGTGTTTTCTTCTATTTGATCTCAAAAAGCTCCTAAAACAGTCAGTGATCACCGTTGACCTCCCTCGGCTTTTATTACCGGTAATCATTTATTTAAGCTCAGTTTTTAAAACCTTAGGATGTAACTACAGCCCAGCCCATGCAGCAGTATATGAATGACTAACCTCGTATTGTGGATGGATTATCTCAGTTGTTCTCCTGGCTGAAGTTTGGTCCTTTTACAGCTTCCTGCCATGCGATTACATTTGTTCCTGACCACCGAGAACACTCACGTTAACTTTTATCGAGTGGGAAAAAAGTTAGCTTGTTTATATTATGCTAACATAGCTGTGTCGCTAGCGGTCACTTAGCACATCATTATATACCAGCTAGCCCAACTTCAGTAACCCTACAAACGTCACTGCTGTTTAGTTCTCTGTCTTCATTCATGCTGGAAGTGATAGCAGAGCTGTACGTTTTAATTTGTTTCCAAAACCCCGCAGTCAGGACATGCTATATTGTATTTAGATTGAAGCTAGCGAGCCTGTTAACATCGAGGCCATGAAGAAGTCTATTGGCTTCATGTTCTTGGAAGTAGAATCTTTGAAGAATGTCACCAAAACAGTTAAAGCTACTTGTAAGAAAAACAGCAGCAGATTGTCTCAAGTAGAACTGAAAGTCAACGAAGATGAAAGATACCATCGGAGATGGAACCTCAGGCTCTCAGGTGTCCCTGAGCAAAAGCAAGAAGACATCTCCAGAAAAGTACTCGACATCTAACTCGGCGATGTTAACATTCCTCCAGATCCTTCACTAGACAGATGGCCACCTAGCTCAAATAACTCTGTCCTGTTGTTTAAATACATTTATGCAAAAAATTTCATTTAATAGACATTTGGAGAATTTAAAAACCCTAAAGCCAGACTATTTACATGGAGTAACAAATCCAACTCTTCTAAATCCCGTATTGACTTCTGGTTAGTCTCTGATTACTTAGAAATAATGTTATAGTCAATATAATGCCAACTCCACTCACGGACCACAAAGCAGTATCACTTCAAGTCTTTCTCAATCCTAATGCTGCCCAAACTTGTAGGAGCTGCTACTAGAAACTTAATAATTCCCTTCTAAAACATGAAAAAGTGATTGAAGATATTTTGTCATTAATGAAACGTTTCTGGGATAAAGCCCTAATCAGTCATCTCTGTCAAAATTTGGAACTCTTCGAATTTGAAGCCGCCTCATATTTAAGAGAGTATGGCTCATCTGCAGCAAAACAAACTCTCTTTTTAAAACATGCTTCACAGGTGCAGATAGCTATTAACACAATTAATGCCTTTACTTTAGCTTCAGGACTCCACTTAAACATTGGCAAATGTGAACTGCTTGCCCTTAGAAATTGTACCAGTCTATCTGTTGCTGGCATCCCAGTGAAAGAGTCTGTCACTTACCTTGGTATCATCATTAATAAAAATCAATCCACCAGGTTCTCCCATAATTTCACTCCAATTTTGGATAAAACACAAGCTAAATGCTTAGCTGCAGTGGGATTTATCCAGTAAAGGGAGAGTTTTACTCATGAAAGCGTAGGGATTATCTCGTCTAACTTATGCTTGTGTTTTTGTTGTTTCTTTTATCTTTTCTGAGTTCTCTCTTTGTTATGAGAAAATACTGTTTGGTTTCTTTAAGTACCCCACGGACAGGGCAAATTTTAATTTATTAATTTACTGATATTACTGGCTAAATTTCATATACATAAATTGAAAATTTCTAACGCAAAACCATCCTTTCAGTGCTTTTTAAATGAAACCAAACAATATGTTAGAACCATACAACATTCCCAAAATGTAAACGCTGTCAAAACCATAAACCTATGTTCCCTGTTCAATGTTATGTGATTCTTTACTAGACTGCTCTGTTTTAGTTTTTACCAAACCCCGGACACTGTGTTTTTGTAATTTGGATCTATATTTTGTGCTTTGTCAATAAAGCTTATTCAAAAAAAAAAAAAAAAAGAACCGCTAACTTCCAACCTGTGGAATGCACCTGTTAGTGACTTTTCTCCTCTCGCGAGATTTCGGATTGCGCAGTGGAGAACAGCCGTCCGCCATCACTGCATACAAGCTAACACTAGCCAAAACCACTGAGGAGAACGACTGACAACAACACAACAGACACACAGGGCGACCTAATTCCCACAGGGGAGGTCACCGAGTTTCTCTGTCGCTTTCCGGGCGCTGAAAGCAAATTAGCAGCTGCCTTTCATGTAGTCTTTAAGTCAACTTAGAAAGGATAGTCGTTGCAACTAATCATGTCCAACCTAAAAAGCGGCCCCAAGAAGGACACCAAGATGAGGATACGAGCCTTTCCTGTGAGTACTGAAAACTGTATGAGCTTTGTAAAATGAGCCGAAACTATGAGACGAGTCAGGGGATGACAGGTCTTTATGCTAGTAATTGCCTGCTAACTAGTTGCTCAATCGAAGAAAAAAAATGTCACTCAAGCGAAAACTGCTTCAATCTCAGCAGTTACCTTGGGCGTATTATCGTGCAGTTTAATTAATGCTAGCTGGCTTATTGGTTTGTAAATGTCACCGTCATTTGTCATGAGCTTATGTTAGCATTAATTGAAACTTCAGTGAGAAGATTGCTAGCTAAGTAGCGGGCCTGGCCGTGTTAGCTGTCTTGACATTTGCTAAGTCAGTCTGCAGGTATCAGTGCGCTATGGTAACGATAAGCAGGGTTGTTTGTTGCTATTTATTCACGCTATGCTTTTGCTTCCGCCCGCGGAGGATATCAACACACATTGTCATGCAGAGTTAGCTGGAGAGCTAGCGCAACTTCATCCCAACAAGGTGCTAAAGTAAACATGGTCAAAATAACTTGAACAGGTTATGGTGTTGATGTTGGCCAACCCATCACAGCCACCCCTACCACAAATTCACACTTAGACGTTTGCATATAAGCATCTGATCAAGCCTGATACATTTAGGACAGTTTAGAAAAAGAAAAACCCAAAACAGATGATGAAGCAAAAATAAGAATGATTTTGTCAGTAGCTAGCGAGGTATATTTGGCCAAAAAAGAGAAAAAAATGAAATGGTCCATTGTTTAATGAACACACAATCAAGATATGGATGATGGTCCTAAACACCTTTTCAAAATGCATAATAGACTCCCTTAAGAGATAAAAGTTTTACCACGCCATTTACAGTCCCAGTAATATGCAACTGTCAGAAAAAACGGTATTTATAGAAGGAAAAAAATTGAGAAAACATTTCTAGCAGATTGAACAGCTTGGCTCTTGTTCTCCACTGAAATCAGGTTAAGATTTCTGCTGAGAGAATTCACATCTACTTCCTACTTACCTACCTCTTTTATAGGTACAGTTGTTTTCAAATGGTATGACTCAGTGGCCTTATTTCTTGATTTAGAGAGTTTAATTGTTTGTCATAAATTAAGAAAAAAGTTTTTTTTTTTTTTTATGAAGCAGAAAGCAGGGCGTTTGGTAACCTGTTAAACAAGCCACCCTTGCTTGTTTTTGGCATAATATTCAGGTTCAGAGATGTGGCTTTCAACATTCCTACACTAATTTCCAACAGAAGGGAGAAAAAAAAGTTATGTCTTTATATTTTTACAAAACAGTTACTGACCATATGCAAGAGTATACAAAAGACATGAGATACATCAGATAGACCTGCTTTGGAAAGACTAATCCTTTTTCATTGTAAACAAAAACGGCATTAATCAAAGTATCTGAATTTAATATTTGTCTCTCACAGATGACAATGGATGAGAAATATGTGAACAACATCTGGGACCTTCTAAAGAATGCTATCCAGGAGATTCAGAGGAAAAACAACAGTGGACTGAGCTTTGAGGAGCTGTACAGGAACGCCTACACAATGGTGCTCCACAAACATGGGGAGAAGCTGTACACAGGCCTGAGGGAGGTGGTCACTGAGCACCTCATCAACAAGGTAAAGAAACTTTCATCAGTTTCAAAGTATTTTAGACAATGATGAGAATCGATCTGAAAAGAAGACAATTATTCATAATACCACACCAGATGTTGAGATGACTTTATTTGACTATTTATATCTTCAGGTACGGGAAGATGTCCTAAACTCCTTAAATAATAATTTTCTGCAAACACTGAATCAGGCCTGGAATGACCACCAGACTGCCATGGTCATGATCAGAGACATCCTCATGTACATGGTAGGTATGCTTTTGTGTTTTAGTCATACTCCTCATGTAAAAAGTTCTGAAGCTGGACATCAGTAATTGTAAAAGATCTTTAAGATTTCATAGAGCATTTGTAACTGTTGTTTGGTGTTTTTGCACATGGAAATAATTTTGTGATATTTAAGGGATGGTCATTTGTGTTAACAGTAGACGTAAACGGCTTCTTTCACTCCTCAGATGGTTTGAAAGAGGAGTGAAAGAAGTCATTTACGTCCACTGTGAGCGACTATCTTTAAACAGAGGCGGTGGTTTACGACACCAACTGTCTGCCATCTATAATCCAGTTTTGCGATCCCTTCCCAGACGCCTTAACACCTACTCACATCCTGGGTCATCTGACCTCAGGAAATCACATGATAGGGTGGGGCCAGGTTTCACAATGAGCTCACCCGAAACCCTGGCTGATTGTGACTCACACCCGCTTTCACACCTTGGCTCATGTGATTAGGTAGAGAATCATCAGGGGGTCCGTTGTCCCTCTTTGGGGGGAAACTCCCACTGGGTTTAAATCTGGGACTCTCCACCATTTGACCTTAGAACTGAAGAAGCTTCTCGTATGAGAGGTGAAACGTCTTCAAGCAACTCAAAGAAGTCCAGACGCTTTTCTTTCCAAGCTCCTTAGAAAACAGTAGGGTAAACAATGGCACCGTCAGTACAGAGACTACACAGCTGTCCTGGAGTTCTTTAGTTCTGTACTGTCCTCTTTCTTTAGCCCAGACAGTGGGGTTTTTTTTGTTTGTTTTAATCTACTGAAGGCTGATAACCTACCTTATTGGAAGCCACTTCTTACTTTGTAAATTTACATATGCTACTATGTATTTGTATAATCGCAGTACAGCAAATCCATCCCTTTTTTCATACCATAGTTTATCATAGTACATATTTTCATAGAAAACTGCATCTTCTGTTCTCATGTCTTCTAGGACAGGGTCTATGTTCAGCAAAACAATGTGGAAAATGTCTACAACCTTGGCCTCATCATATTCAGAGACCAGGTGGTGCGCTACGGCTGCATTCGGGATCACCTCCGACAGACCTTACTGGACATGATTGCACGGGAAAGAAAGGGAGAGGTTGTAGACAGGTGTGAAAGAATAGTGCTTCACTTCTTGGTCTTTAGAACACCTTTACTGCAGAACTGAAAATTTGTTCAAGTACAAAATTGAGTGATGGGCTAGTTTCCTGGCCTTATTTCGAATGCTCTACAATTCATTGCAGGGGAGCTATCAGAAATGCCTGCCAGATGCTGATGATTCTAGGCCTGGATGGCAGGTCTGTATACGAGGAGGACTTTGAGGGTCCTTTCTTAGATATGTCAGCAGAATTCTTCCAGGTGAGTCTGTGCTATGCACTTTTTACTCCATCTTTTTGTTGCTATTCTAAATAATTTCTATAACAACACATAATATGTGCTTGTTTCAGATGGAAAGCCAAAAGTTCTTAGCAGAAAACTGTGCCAGTGTCTACATAAAGAAGGTAGAGGCCAGAATCAATGAAGAGATTGAGCGAGTTATGCATTGCCTGGACAAGTCCACAGAAGAACCCATTGTCAAAGTAGTGGAAAGGGAGCTAATTTCAAAACACATGAAGACCATTGTGGAGATGGAGAACTCTGGCTTGGTCCATATGCTTAAGAATGGCAAGACGGAAGGTAAAAGCATTAAATCATTCATGACTTTTCTGTGCACGTAATTCAGAAATAATTTTTTTTTTTTAAAAAACAGCAAAGAATTTCCTTTCTCATTGTTTTTTACTTCACGTCTCACTCTCAGACCTGGCATGCATGTACAAGCTGTTTAGTCGTGTGCCAAATGGCCTGAAAACAATGTGCGAGTGTATGAGCTCTTACTTGAGAGAGCAAGGCAAAGCTCTGGTGTCAGAAGAGGGAGAGGGCAAGAACCCCGTTGACTACATTCAGGTATGCCTCTGGTATCTGAAAAAAGTGTAGCATTAGAAGATTTAAATATCAGGTTAATCATGCTTAAAGTACCAAGAGAGACTTGTATCGTGCTGGATTACATAACTTCTTTGTTACCACCGTTTGAACAGGGTTTGCTAGACCTGAAAACACGATTTGATCGGTTCCTCCTCGAGGCCTTCAACAACGACAGACTCTTCAAACAAACTATAGCTGGAGACTTTGAGTATTTCCTGAACCTCAACTCCCGCTCTCCAGAGTACCTTTCACTCTTTATTGATGACAAGCTCAAGAAGGGAGTCAAAGGGGTGAGTGGCTTCTTCAGAAACCTTGAGTAGATCTGGAAGTCATTTAGAGTTTTCTGTTAGCAGTTGACTTCTACTTTTTATCTTGTTTCTGCCCTTTTCTTGTTTAAATAGTTGACGGAACAGGAAGTGGAGTCGATTCTTGACAAGGCCATGGTGTTGTTCCGGTTTATGCAGGAGAAGGATGTTTTTGAAAGGTACTACAAGCAGCATTTGGGTCGCCGGCTGCTCAGTAACAAGAGTGTCTCAGACGACTCAGAAAAGAACATGATCTCTAAGCTCAAGGTAAAAACCATTTAAAAAGTAGTAGTTTTGTATATAAATTTATGCACGGGACTTGTACATTCTCATATCATTTATCTCGTGCTTCCTCTCTTCACCTGTCTAAATCTTTGTCAGAGGGTTCACGTCATTTTCTTCATCTCTTTCTGTTTACAGACAGAGTGCGGCTGTCAGTTCACCTCAAAACTGGAAGGGATGTTCAGAGACATGAGCATCTCCAACACTACTATGGATGAGTTCAGGCAACACATACAAACTACATCAGTAAGTCAGTCAGAAAAACAAGGCACACAGAAAAACCCAGCACAGCTGACGAACTCTATGATAGCACAGCAGGATTTCAGATATAGAGCCTCATACACCCACGCATTGCACATTCATACAGCTACACAGCACATCCTTGCATGTTCAACTTAGGCACACACTTTATTTTGAAATATGTTCTGTCAGTGCCTTATCTCCACACTTTGTGATGTTTGGTGTCATGTCTCACAATAAATTTAAAAAGAAGAAGTCATTGTTTAGGTTATTATTTAGAAGTCCTGTTTTAAAGCATGACTAGAGAGCATTAACTCGTGGTCACAAAGCACATTTAGATTAGAAGTCAAAGTTCTACTCGAGTCCAGAGTGCTGATGTGATCGTCTCTGCCTCACCCCAAAGGAACATTTGAACATATCAAATGCTAATTTACTTCATGAATACAGTAATCTCAGAAAGATAAGTACACTGACCCACATCTTTACTTGGTATACAATAGTAGACATGCCTTAAACTACACAGTGGAGGCTTTACTGTGTATATGCATTAGTCAAACAACATGATTGGCTCATAGGGTCATTAATTTAGCTGTTGATTGTCTCTTTTGGGGCCAAATTCTCCCATGGATTTTTTTTTTTCTTTATTCAGGATTTGTTGAGTACCATCTCTCTCTGTCTCGCTCTCTTACTCTGTCTGATACCAGATATTCTGCATTGAAGCTGTAATGGGTGTGTAGTCATGTTATCTGCTTTTCATGTACGTGTTCCAGGCATCTTTAAGTGGTGTGGACCTCACAGTAAGAGTCCTAACTACTGGCTACTGGCCCACACAGTCTGCAACACCTAAATGCACCATCCCCCCTGCTCCCAGACACGCCTTTGAAGTCTTCAGACGGTAATCCTCTTTCTTCATATGTTTTGCAATACAAAGAAGATCTCAGTGTACTTTTAATTTATTGGTTTTCACCGCCTTTGTTTTTATTTACCAGATTTTACCTAGCTAAGCACAGTGGTAGACAGCTCACATTACAACATCACATGGGAGGAGCTGACCTAAACGCAACTTTCTATGGAGCTGTTAAAAAGGTAGATTCTGCATTTCAAAACTGCTTTAGTATTGAAATTAAAATGCATCTTATTGTGATTAAATCAGTATCATTGAGGATTTTCATAATCTTTCTGTTAAGCAGCAAAACATGTTTTTTTTTTTTAAACCTTCTCCATGTGCAGGAGGATGGTTCAGAGTTGGGTATGGGAGGTGCCCAGGTGACAGGGTCTAACACCCGCAAGCACATACTACAGGTCTCCACCTTCCAGATGACCATCCTCATGCTCTTCAACAACAGAGAAAAGTGCACTTTTGAGGTGGGAACACACTTTTTAAATGGCTGCACTCTACCATTATATGACTTAATGTCTTTATATATGTGTGTTTTTGTACATATTGGTGTCACAGTTTTTGACTTAAAGCCAATTTCTTTTTTTTTTCTACAGGAGATTCAGCAGGAGACAGATATTCCAGAGCGAGAGTTGGTGCGAGCATTACAGTCTTTAGCATGTGGGAAACCCACACAGCGAATTCTCACTAAGGAGCCCAAGTCCAAGGAGATAGAAAATGGACACGTGTTTACAGTCAACGATCAGTTTACCTCGAGACTGCACAGAGTCAAAATTCAGACAGGTGAGCAAAGGCTGTGTGTAATGCACCAGAGCTCGCTGATGTCTTGTGTCTTTTCCAGGACCCTTTCTGTCCGTCTCGGCTGACACTCCAGGATATATGGGTCATCACCGCTGTGCTTTTTAAAAATATAATAGTATTTCATATTAGTACTTATATTATCTAATACTGACTGATTCAGTACCACAAGTAGAATATCATACAGCTTTTTAACTCAAAATAAAAACACAATAATTTAATTTTTATTTTTAATTTTTAAAAAATTTTTTTTTTATTTAGGGCTATGCATAAGTAAAGGCTTCTGTTCTGAAATACTTACTGTTACATGGTGGCTGTGTAACCATAGCATTCTTTGAAGTGGAGTTAGGACACTTCCTTTCTGTAATACAGTTCCTGTATCCAATTTTTCCAGTTGCTGCTAAACAAGGTGAATCAGACCCTGAAAGGAAAGAGACTCGGCAGAAAGTGGATGACGACAGGAAGCACGAGATTGAGGCAGCCATTGTCCGAATCATGAAGTCGAGGAAGAAGATGCAACACAATGTCCTGGTTGCAGAGGTAAGGAACTCGTCCATTTTACAGAATCCATTTTCATTTTTCAAATAATGAACAACAATTTTAATGCTGTTACTTTCTGTTCTTCTTTTTTTTGTGTGTGTTTGTTCAGGTCACTCAGCAGCTCCGGGCACGTTTTCTTCCGAGCCCTGTGGTAATCAAAAAGCGGATAGAGGGACTTATAGAAAGAGAATACTTGGCGAGGACACCAGAGGACCGTAAAGTGTACACCTACGTTGCGTAGAAGATGAACTGTGAAGGAGACGAGGAAGAGACTGGACTGGAGGGAGGGGGAGGGGTAGTTGTTTTTCTTTGGACTGTTGTTACGCATGGACTGGAAGTTTCTTTTAGAGACAGACACTGGGAACCCGACTCATCGCCCCTTCCAAAAAAATACAGTAAAAACATAAATGGGGAATAAAAATCTTACTACAGGAAAAAAGAATCCATCGAAATCTTCTAGATGATTTTTAAATCTGACCAAACTTCCTGTTCCCTGAGAGTTTTAACATGGATGGATCCAGCTTCAAGCTTTTCACTGTTTTACCCTTGTAGAGCTCAAACTTGAAAAGAATCCCTTGGGAAAAATGTGAATGCACCACTTATTTTTTTGGCTCAATACTGTATAAAAATAAAATTATTTAAAAAAAGGAAAAAAAAAAAAGGAAAATGTGGATTCTTACAAAATAACGATTATGAAATGCTGGAGTTTTTCAAGCAAGCAATTGCAAAAAGTCCACTAATTTACTGGTGTTTGTCAACCAGCTGTGACGGATCAGTATGAAAGGAAGCGGGCTGAGAGGGAGCGTTTACTGCTCTCTGCTGACCCTTTGTGGAAATAGCATTTAAATCCACACCCAGACAGTTGAGGATGAAAACATCTAGTTTATCTCGCTGCTCTGCAAGAACACAAGTACAGTCTTTTCTCCCAATGGACACAACGCTGTCATCTGGTGTTTATATAGAAGAAAGTGTTTCCTTCCCAGCACGCTTGGTCATGGTTCAGTTATCTGAATTTGAGATAATAATGGGGTTTTTTTTTCCCCCCCACATTCCATCTGTTAGGTTGGGTTTATACTGCCGTAATATTGTGCAAATATGTAACAATGTGGCGCCATAAAGGAGACTGAGCAATCAGGTGCAGAAAAGCCATTTTTTTCCTATTTTATCAAACATCAACTGCACATCTGAGATTTAAGCACTGTTGACATTTGTGCAAATTTCCAAATATAAAGCACGAGTCAGAAATCTGTTTTTGTAATGTAAATATACAAGACATGAGTCAGTTATTTCGTCTTTAATCAATATTTTGTGACACTACACAACGCAATTTCATAAACATGCAACTGTTGCTGTAGACAGGAGGCTTGTTAAGAATCGACGACACCTTTTCCAGTAGCTGGTCATATGGTTATGACGTAGCAGACAAACTAGACAAACTGTGGTCTACAAGGTCCAGCGGGATCTGCGTCAGCTTGCAACTGAAAATCTTTGGATAGATTCTCCAATTGAGTCATGAAACTCTGAATCTCCTCAGCCGAACTGTGAGTCCAAGCCAGAGGGAGGTGGGTGGGAACAGGCTTCCGATCTGCAACACATGTAAGCTGTCAGAACTGGTGGCGCCAGACGATGACGATGCTTGAGTTGACCTGAGAAGGTTAACAGAAAATATGGTGGAGCCCGTCACATTTCGTGTTGTTTACCTTGAAAGAACTGCCCGCTGCGTGTTCTGGAAGCCACCCTGGACAAAGCCAACCACACGACTGTGTCGGCTCCTTGTTCTACAGTACGCAGCCTGTCCTCCATCATCCGGTGGAACTGAGGCATTGATGTAGAAACGGCTGGAAACAAGGAGAAAATAGATCTAGCTGTTAATTGTATTTGTGGTTTTTGAGAAAGGAGAAAGACTAATTAAGATACAGTTCAAGAAAAACTGCAACTGTTGCTCAAATGAGTGTACCTGGTGTATCTACCCAGCCTGGATGCATGACAGAAAAGTGAATGACAGGATTGGCTTTGGCCCACTGTTCTGTCAGCACCACCTGCTGTCTCTGAAAAGGAACAACACAATGTGGCCTCTTTACATCTTACGTCAGTCTTCTCCATTACTTTAAATGACCTATATAACCAGTCAGACATGGTATTGTGCAATGTAAAGCAGATTCAAACTTAATTTTTAAAAACTCTGGACCACACCTTCCTGTCTTACCTTGTTCTGTGCGTAGACCATAACGGCATCAAAGTAGCCCTTTGCCGACTGCAAGTCATCGACCTCGAGTTTCTGTACCAGCATGCCTCCTGAGGACACAGTGATCTAATAGGCAGGAGGGGGAATAAATACATCAGTGTGCTTACAACACCATGACCCACTACAACGTGGACAAGAGTGGCATTATGCTGTCTGTACTATACAGATGAACACTTTGTTTGTGTGCACTTATGCGTGTAATCATACCACTCTTGGATCCCGGCTCTTCTGTAAAAGTGGTATAAGAGTCTGTGTGAGAATATACACCCCTGAAAAAGGAAATTAAAAAATTGAAAAATTGTTATGCAAGACAACAGTCTGACCATCAGAAGAAAATCTCACCCATAGTGTTGGTGGCAAAGTTCTTCTCCAGCCCTTCAGTGTTCAGCTCTCTCTTGTGCACCATACACCCTGCATTGTTTATCTGCCAAAGCAGAGAAAAGTCCAATCACACAACTTAGTCTAAACCATTAACACAGTTAGCTTAGGAAAGAGGATATGAAATCTATTTATTGTAATAAAGAATAAAGGTGATACATGCCAAACCATTCAGTGATGGATACTGCTTCTTGAAGGCCTCTGCAAACTCCCAGACTTTGCATGACTGGGACATGTCCACAGTATGGATGTATACTTCCTAGAATATGAAGATTAGGCATCACTTTGTTTCTCATAAATCAGGGGATTTTTTATTTGCTTTTTACTTTCTGTATTCAAAGTCAATATTCTCACCGTGTTCCCAGATTTAGTAACAATGTCTTCTTTGGCTTCTTCTGCTTTATCTTTGTTCCTACAAACCATGTGGACCGTGCCACCTGGAGACAAAGCATCAGGTTTTATTTGCTATCATTATGTGGTGATGTTTGACAGATAACACAACCCTCCGGCGTGTACCTTTCTTGGCTATAGCCACGGCTGTTGCTTTTCCAATTCCACTGTTGGCTCCAGTAATCATAAATGACCTCCCCACCACCGACACATCCAGGTCCCGGGGATCAAACTCTTTAGATGCCACCTCGTATCCCTTCCTACGGGCGTGCAGAAAACATGTAATAAAGGTAATGCTTCAAGGCGAGGACTGATCATTTCTCAAAAGGCGGCTTGTGATTGACAGCCTGCATTGTTGTTGAGATGATGAGACGATGAGACTGTCATCCTCAAGACACACGAGCTGTCAATAGAACTATTGTAACTGTACATAAAGGGCAGTTTGTGTGATGATTGTGCCACACAGTGATCAGACCTTTGATATGGCTCTGCGGAGCAGCTTTTAGGGTTGAATAAACAACATGAAATGCATGTCACAGGGCAGAAATCTTAATTTTAGTTTTAAAAAAAGAGAGACAGAACAAAACAATACCAAGTAAAAAGATTGATATTTACCAGGCATCTTTTGACAGCATCCCTACACACAGCAGATCAACACCAAAATGATATCCTACTGACCTTGTATATTGCTGGATTCCATTCAAAAACCAGATGGCATTTCGGTACAGAGACATGATTTCAAATGAGGAACAATCCCAAACAAAGTGCATCAAGTTTTCCAGTCCTTGTTCAAGCAGCTGTGTGACAGATTATAATCACATGAGGCGGGAGGAGAGGGACGCGCTTGCTGCTTTCTGCCGACTCTGACCGGGAATAACATTTAAACACACACCCTGACAGCAGTCAAGCGACGCCAGTTATCAGTTCATTCATTAACGTGGGTCCCACAGTCACGTGGCAGATTTTTTTGTTTTTTTTAAAGGGCGCTCCTGGTTGGGCGGATCCCTGGAAATACAAGCCCAGGATAACCAATCCACGATGGTTGTGAGTACCGATGACGCGTCACTGCCCAGCGGCATTGTGGGCGGAGTTAGCCAAGTTTCACCCTGTACTCACTTCACGGAGGATAGATATGTGTCCATCCGGGCAGTTTGACCCTTTGTGAGGGTTAAAGTACTTCGTTTTTAAATATTTTCGCGGTGTTTTGTAGCTCCTCGGTCTGGTGTTGAAAATGGTAAGTTTCTGGCGAATGTGTTTGTTTTGTGCGCTTGACTGTAGGCGAAAAATACCCCGACTGTTCACCTGTTGCACCTGCTGTCGCTGACAGGTAGCTAAAGCTAGAAACTGCGCCTCTAACAGCACTTCCTGCTACACTGGGTCAGGTTTGTTTTCCGATTCAGGCCTGATGAGAGTCTACTTGGTTTCCACTTTGAGTTTTTATTGTCTGTATCCTACTTTTAATAAAACTCGGAAGTAAGGTGTGTGCTCTACCAGTCGGTCTATTCTGTAAGAAAACAGGTTTTGTGACTTCTCGTCGAGCGTTGCCCTGCTGGCTGTTTAATGCTTTACATATTAATTTGCCTGTGAGTTCTTAAGGGGTGTACACACCTGTAAATGACCTACAGGTGTGTAGACTTAAACAATCAAGTCTTCCTGTATCTCTGGTGATTAATGCTTGACTATCACTCAGTCTAATAATGTTATCTCCTTCTGTATTGTTCATTTCTAGTAGTGGAAGAACTGGTATGTCTTCATTTTGTTGGCCTGAATGGCTATAATAGAAGAATATGTTTCTTCTTTATACATTGTATAACCGTGTATTGTTTTTTTTTTTCCGTCTTTAGTTAATGGGTTTCTCAGATATTTGAACTCAGCTGCTCATTTGAATGACACATAAACAGGCTGGATCATAAATGTTGTGCAGGACACGCCAATTGTGTCATACTACACATACTACTTTATGACTGCAGTGGTGTCCACTGGCTTTTAAGTGTGCTCTTTGTTGCACATCAGGGTTTAGGCATTACAGCCTCACTGGTGACCTGAATGGTAGAAAATAATTGACAGACCTCACTACTGAGACAACCCCCTGTTTTTCCTCTTTTGTTTTTTTTCTTGCAAGCAAAAACCTGGTACTCTTAAAGTCGAGTCTGATTTTTGTTTTTGTTTTTTCTTTAAATGAAACCTAAAATCAGGATGATATTTCAGAGAGCCTTGCATGTTCTCGCTTCTGATTGGGAGAAAAATGCTCCATAAAGCCTGAAGACAAAGTAATATTTATTCTTGAAGCCTAACTTTAACAATGAGAGGAAACGGCATGGCAGTGTGGTCCCGACAGAGTGGGGGTGGGGATGAAGGAGACTAATGTCTGTTTTGATATGTACTCAAACCTGACCGGTGCTCGGAAACACGTTATCCAAACATCCGAAAGCTGGACTCGCTGGCTCACTTAAACTGCCACTTCCTCAGTTGTCAGTGACCTTCACTATTACTCCCTGTCAAGCCCTTTATTTCCCCCTCGTGTTTGGTCAGTCAAGTTACTCGCTAATGAACCGTGCCAGCAGCACAGCCACTTGTGCAGTCCTGATTGTGACTGTGTGTGTTGGTGTGGGCGCAGCGCCGGCTGCTTAATAAAGTTTCTCGGGATTAACTTGATGTGGATTTCTGTTTGTTTGTGTGAGTCATCATTGCTGCCTCGACACGGGCCAGGATTTCCCCTCTGACAATGCCCTCTTGTGTCGTTAGATGCGCTTCATGCTGCTCTTCAGTCGCCAGGGGAAGCTGCGTCTGCAGAAGTGGTTCACGTCCATGTCGGAACGTGAGAAGAAGAAGATCATCAGGGACATGACCACCATGGTGCTGGCACGGCAACCCCGCTCCTGCAACTTCATGCAGTGGAAAGACCTAAAGATTGTTTATAAGCGGTAAGATTGCTTCACGTGTTTATTGACACTTCTCCAATAGGTGTTGGTCCCCACAATGCCACTGTTAATCATCTGTGTCTGATTCTCCTCAGGTATGCAAGCCTGTATTTCTGTTTGGGAGTAGAGAGCCAGGAAAATGAGCTGCTAGCCCTGGAGATCATTCATCGCTACGTGGAGCTGCTAGACAAATACTTTGGCAATGTATTTCACCTTCTCATATTTGTTATGCAGCTGTAGTCTGAAGTAAAGTGTTGCTAAAAATCAATAACATTGCTGCTCAACTAGGCTGCAAAGATTGGATCTAAGAATATGTTCTGCTCTGTAGTTTCTCTAATTTAATAACTGCATCATCCTCTCAGGTGTGTGAGCTGGACATTATCTTTAACTTTGAGAAGGCCTATTTTATCCTGGATGAGTTTCTAATGGGAGGCGAGATCCAGGAAACCTCTAAACAGATTGTGAATCGCTCCATTGAAGCCTCAGACATGTTACAGGAGGTGAGATTCACTGATATGCACGCACAAATGCACTTAGTAAAACACTGTGACTTGCACCTGTGGTGTGAGCACGTAACATCTGTTGCGTGGCTCAGTGTATAAAGCGAGACACTGCAGGCATAGGCGTGTTTTCTTCATGCACTGGTTGATTTTTGAGATTCTGGCCTATTTGGATTTTTTTTATTATTATTATTATTATTATTATTATTTTGTTCAGACTAATGTAAATAAAATGTCTTAAATATGCATTTTGTCCACTGTGCAAATTAGTGCATGTTTAAGGAAGTTTCAGGAAGTTTCACGGTTTATCTGTTGGTTAATTCTTATTAGTAAAACAGACACTGAAATGCTGTTTTCCTCAGAAATCCCCATTCCAGTAGCACTTACATACAGCGAACCTTACAGAATGACAGGCTGGAATAAATCTGTATCAGCTCTCTTCAGTGTTCAGTTAAAAAGTTGCAATACCAAAAAACTATACTTAATGTAAGTGCTCAACAGGAGAAGGTTAATGGTGATACATTGTATTTAACAGACTTCACTTGTAGTGTCTCCTTTTAAAGCAATGTTGCCATGTTTTCAAATGTATTCCAAAGTTTGTTTATTTATTTAAATCATGGTTGTGGGGTATTTTGAAAGGCCCAGATACCTGAAATTAGTGCTTACTGTTTACTTTAAGCAACACGAGTATTGTGTGAGGCTCTGACATGGGAACGTGATGTGTGTGTGCGTGCGAAGTAGTCGGTGCATTGTAGAATCCAATCAAATGTGGTGATCCCTGTTGTGCCTTTGTCTTCCTCATAACTAAAAGGCATGTGGATAGTAGTGGCTGCTCCCTCTTTGTTTTATAGGTCTGTGTTTTGCTGTTTTTCTTACCCCTTATGTCTCTCTCTCTCTGTCTGGGTGTTAGCGTGAGACAGATTTTCTTTAAATGTTAGCGTTTGGCTGATGCTTCCTGCTCTCCCTGTAGGCTCGTGGCTCTGTGCGTAGCTGGGTGTGTTGTTCGGTGCTCCTGAGTCAGGGTGATTAACACTTTTTATCTAGAGTGATGCAGTTTAGTCTCCCATTCATTTTGACCATTATCGCTTCAGGATGACATCAGTGAGTGGTATGAGGTGGAGCTGTTTGGATGACCTTGAATATGGACAGAAAGGTTAGATGTTCCGCTTATGTTAGTGCATTGCTGTGCTCAGCACTTTGTAACAGGTGATGTGTAGATGTGTGACTGTGGTTATGATTTTGTATTACACTGCACTTTTTGGAGTCTGGGAACCTGATTGGTTTTTTTTTTCATCCCTTGTGCTTTCTTTTCTATTTTTTTTCCTTAGACATTGGAGGAGTACATGAGCAAACCTGCATTTTAGCTTGTGGGGGTGGGGGACAAAAGGACATGAACTAACAGCAAAGAAGAAGACGGGAGCAAGATGTGCTATATAGCAGTCACATACTTTTCTGAACCTGAAAATCGAGCGAACTTCGATTCTACTGAACGTTTTCAGAAGAGAAAAATCTGGCTTTACTTGAATGTCTGCCTAAATCATAGCTTTGTGCATCATGTCTTTTGTGGCGACTCTAATATACATTAACAGTAATGCATTCAAGTGAAAGGAGAGTTTGTATGGGTGCGTTTCTGTGTGGAGGATATGGGTTGGGAGGGGTTTTTCGATGTCAATTGCAGTTATTAAATTTGAAGTAATAACAAGATGGTGGGTATTTAAAGGAAAAAAAATCATGATCAGGAAGTGATGTTCCGATTTCCAAATTTCCTGTATTTATCATGTATTAATATGTCAGAAATTAATGTTTGGAGTCTGTCTGAGAAGTCTCTGATTGATATATATATTTTTTGTGTGTGTGCCAATCACTCAGCAACTTACGGAGTTACTTACAGCACAGAACTCGTTTTGATATAACACTGATACCAATGATTACCTGCTGTTTTTAATGTGCAAGACATACAACGTGTGTTTGACTGTTAGTCTTTTAGAAAGGGCACTTGCTATGCTAGTGTGGGTGTGATTGCTTTTTCTTTTTTTTAAATGTATACATTTGATGTGCATTTTCTGATGTTACAAATAAAATGTTTTTGATAAGCAATTTGCTTTGAGTAGTGACTTGTTATCTTGGTGCAGAATGTTTAATTTGAATGAATACTCATATGTATGTCGCTGTATCCCGCCATCCCCGCCCCCCCCAAAATAATGCACATGCTGCTTTGGCTTCCTTTTATATGCAACATTTATATTTGTTTAATAAGGCAACACAACTCAGAAAGAGGAAAAATAATACCGCTGATGCTTTATTCATCTGTGATTGATCACACATTGTTGAACATGTACAAAAATGGTTTAAAAATGAGCATACATAGCACAATCACTGTTAGGCCAACAATACAGAGCTTCGCAGTATGAAAGGGGCTGGAAGGCAGGCGACGTTCTGATATTGAGACTTGGAAATAATTATCTGTAATAACAACATTAAATCCACTAACCCTGAATATATCACGAGTCACAACAACACTCGCTCTGAGGCCAGCACACTGCCCTAATGAAAAATTCCTATAATATTCCAATAGTACTCCAAATACGCCGTGTACTTGTGTTTTTAAATTCCCGGTCAGCATCATACTGAATAATTTACATGAATATTCACATATGTAATTGAATAGTTTTGACATGGATGAAAAATAAGCATCTTCACCGTTACTCATTTGATTACAGTTGAAAATATAGTGCTGTTTACAAACACATTTAATGTAAACAAACCTTCAACAACATCACAAATCTTTAATAACTTGGGTTTGGTTGTTAAATTTATTCTTTTTTTCTTTTTCTTTATTAACTGGCAATTTGAGATTGGTAAGAGGTTCGCAACCTAAGGGAGGAACCTAAAATCTCTTGTATAACTATATATTAATAATAATATAAGGTTCTTGCAGCAAGTAGGGACTATTTTTTTTTTGATTTGTAAGAGTGCTGTAGTTCATTTTCGTTAGGGAGATATTAGTCATACCGGCTATAGTTCATATAATAGAAATTTGTAAACTAGATCACGTCCACCAAACTTTATTTTTCAGACAGTATATATACTAAATTCATAATTTCGTGCGTCTGGCAGGACATCTGGCTACATCCCGGCCACTGTTTTTTCACGGTGCTGCTCCTCTTCGTTTACGGTTTGAGGGGCCGAGGTTTTAGCCGTTATCTTTTCTTTCCCCTGCATTTCTGTGGGCTTTACGTTCTCCTCTGTGGCCTCCTCGGTTTCCCTCTTGACTAGTGGCCTTTTCTCATTGTCCACTTGCCCCAAGTAGTCCATTGCGCGCTCGTACAGCTCGTACGGGAACTGCGCCTTCAGCTGCGCCTGGGTGTCCCGCTTGGTGATGGTGTTGGGGTACTCTGTGAGAATTTTTGCCGCCAGGTATGTTGTCACCTCGTCTTCCACATCACCGCCGTCGTCGTCGTCACTGTCAGCCTCACGCTTCAGGGGCATTTTGTTGAGCTCGGAGAGAAACAGGTTCTCCCTACGTCCGGAGGGAGGGGGGATTTTAACTGGACCTGAATTTGCAGCAGGGTTGGACGCAGCAGGCATTCTGTCTGAGGGCTGAGAGGTCTTCATGGGTCTCTGCACCACGGGGTACTCGTTACTGATTGTCTCTACCCCGATGATGTCTAAAAAGTCCTCTCTGTCCATATCATCAGGGATAGTCTTGCTTTTCAGCGGCAGTCTGCGGCTGAAGTACCTTATCTTGGGGGTTTGGCCAGCATTCGTGTAACGAGCCGCGGCTTGTGGATCGCGGTGGAGCTTTCGGAGCTCCTCGGTGAGCAGCATATCGATAAGGTCTTGTGGAGGGACGTGCAGCTTCAGGGAAAGCTCCAGCAACTCCTTCACGGTCCGAGGATCCACGATAGAGGGACGGATCAGTCTCTTTTTCTGCTCACCGGTCCTATCCCTCTTCTGCGTCTGGTCACTCATCTCCAGGACTTTCAGCAGGTAGTAATCTACGAGCTTAGTGTCATCATCAGCCTCCTCTTGGTTCTGGCTGGCCCGGCGTTGCATCTCCTCCCTCTGTGATTCCTCCTGGTCACTGAGCGCCCTGTCCATTTCTTCATGGCTCCCGTTGACCATCTCCTCCGCCTCTTCCCTCTCCTCCATGGGGACCCACTCCTCGCCTCCGGCCACATCCTCATAGGCCTGGTTTCTCAGGCTGAGTCGGTCCTCTTCTTCCTCCCCGTCGTCCCCGTCTCTCTTCTGCCCACCGATTGTGGGCATCCTCCCGAGCTCATCAAAGATGGACCGCAAATTGGCGAGGCTCTGGGGTGTGTACTGCTCATCCAGGTCCTCGGTGGCCCGCTTGGAAGCGTCAGTATTTTCCTCGTCCTCAAACATCAGTGGGTACTTCTTGTGGGGTCTGGGGAAGTTACCGTAATCTACTGGTGCGCCCTCAGGCATTTCAGTATCTTTGGTGCGGTGCCTGTGAGCTCGGCGGTCATTTCTCGGCGGCGTTGGGGGGCTAAGCTTTGCGTCCTTCCCGGTCTGATCCTGGAGGGACCTGAGCAGAGCTTTCATCAGCTGCTCAGCGGTAATGTCCTGCCTCTGCATGCCCTGGGAAGGCTGGTGATCCCCGGGACCTTCGTCCTGCTGCGAGGCGAGCTGAAGCAGGACCCTGAACTTCTCCACTTCGTCGTAATCCACGGGTTCAGGCTGGCCCCCGTTTCGTTGCTGCTTCAGGTTTTCAATGTACTCCAGGGCTTTCATCATGTCGGCGCTGGGTGGATACGCAGCCGGCTGCCCCTCACTCTCCCCTCCTCGGAGCCTGTAGTGACGGGGGAGAGACGCAGCCTGCACGGCGCATCCATGAAGGAGGAAGGCGAGCAGGACCACGGCTCCCCCCGCGGGCAACTTGTGGTGAAAATGCAGCATTATAGGCAAATTATTACCTGGAAAACAAGAGAGAGGACAATGATGGTGAAGCAGCTGGGAGGGGGAAAAGATCATAGATTATTTCCCTCTCTTCGGTTATCTTAACTAAAAGCTTATCAGGAAGCAACGAGCACGATCGTAAACAATTCTGTTTTGATCTGGGGTTTGTGCGCCTGTCGGGGAGTTACGCTTCGCAAACTGAACGATGTGTCGGTGTGCGTGTGGAGAAACATTCACATCGCTGGATGAGTCACTCCCCGTCTGGTTATTGACGTCTTAAAAAAATCTGATTTCCTCCCGTCAGCATCCACATTAACTAAAAACAATCCTCCGTTACTACAACTCACTGTAATGCCCGACTGTAGAAGGATATAGTTTTCTTTCTATTTCATTCGTTCTAACGGAACGTGTCGAAATCTGCGAGAAGCTGTGATTTAAAAAATAGAAAAAAGACTGTCTTTCAATTTTACCCGTCTAGATGCGAATCAGAATAAAAAAACTGAATCAAATAAATAAAAAAGAAATCGTGGTTTACCTTTGGCAGTAAAGCTCAGACAGCAGTAAGGGTGTATGACATCTCCTCAGTAGCGGTGCTGTTCTCTTCTGTTTTCAGCACTCGGACAGCTCCCCTGGTTATATGAGGCAACACCTGACCACCGCGTCATCACACAGCACACGCAATAACCGGCCCTAAAAATCCATATAAATGATTCAGGTTTATGATATGGCATACTAATAGCTGCGTTTAAAAATAGCCTTGGACGCTGTCTGTTGCACAGCAGCGCTGTGTAGAAGATACTGACAGGAAGGATGTTTGGAGCTGCTGCTTGGGAAAAACAAAAAGAAATAAAGCCGTTTGTTAGATTCAGCTGTGGAAACAATGAAAATGTTAACTTTGCATGTACAGGAGAGCTGATTTGACTGAAGTGAAACCAACTCTTAGGTGCCAGTTTTATGAGATGTAAAACTAAACGTGCCAACGCCAAATCCCTCTTTGTAACGAGAGGTTCTAAAAAAAGCAACTTTGGTCATGAAAAACAACATCGCTGCACGTTCTCAACTTGGCATCGGAAGAGTTAAACCCTCTAGCGATGACTCACAGGCTAAAACCACCGCGGAGTTGCTGTCGCAGTTGAGCAGCCCCCACCAAACCCCTCCTCCTTCTCCTGCTCTCTCTTTCTCTCTCCCTTCGATGACAGAGATGTGATAAACACTGGGCCTCTGTTGGGGGCCAGAAGCTCCGGCATTCCGCAGGACCACAAGATGTAAAGGTCTACAGCAGACGAGATAAAAGGTGGCGACAGGTGAAGTTTATGGTGAGATCAAAAGCCTTATTAAACACTTGGGCTATCACTGTTATCGCACAGTGACGCCTTCATGCTAAACCAATCAAGAGCACTACACGAGGTGTCCAAGGTTCTACAGTACATGAACAGATGCCACACAGACTTGTTATACTTTATCCACATGTTTGAATACCTTAATATATTTAAGTTGATGTGAACAGTAACATTCCTGTAGTATTCCCGTTTCATGTTTTCGTTTCAAGTGTCTCCTTACAACCCTCCTCTGATGCTCCAACAACATCTCAAGTCTCTAAAGAGCTTCAGGCCAGCGTCCTCTGACATCCCACACATACAAGTACTCTTTCATTTCAGCCCAGCTCTGCCTTTCCTGCCCTATTTCCATCTCACATCTAATTGCATCCACTGTCCTGCTCTATCGTTTCATATTTTCCATCCTTTCACATCTCTTAAAGAAAGAAAAACTGCTTTTACTTTATCCTCAGTACCAAAAGTCACAGAGGGATGGGGGAGGGAGGAAGGTGCTTTTGAAACTCGACTGTGCCGTCAGCTGCCTGTCACGTACGGCTGAAGAGCTGCAGAGACCCTCGTGACGTTGAAAGACCCACTGTGCTGCTGTGCCTGCTGCCTTGTTTAAGTCCATCTCGGTGTGGGTGTGGGTGTGAGAGGGGGGAGCAAATGGAAAAAAACTGAATCACAGATCAAAACACAGTTAAAGGGAAAGGAGGAGAGGTGTGGTGGTGTTTGGAGAATGTGTTAGCTCTCAGCATCACACACTGGACGTGGTGACTCTCCATTTAGAAACAGCCATCGCCATGGGGGACGGCAGCGGTGTCAGAGGTCACAGCAGTCGCATCGCTGCTGTATAAATTGAGTTGAACTGTGTCTCTCTTCAAAAGGGCACATTTTCCTGCATGCATATTAAGAAACTGATGATGGAACATGCTTACTGTCGCCTATCTGTTTTGCTGAAAGTGAACAAGCACACAGAACTACTTGAAGATCAATTTTTGGCTCATTTGTTGGCCGTGATGCTGGCCGATGTCTTGTGTGCGTGAGTGAAAGTGACAGGGTGAATGAGAGCTGTCTCACATCATGTTTGAAGGAAATGGTCCCCTGCTCAATCTCCTTTTAAATTTTTGCCTTGTGTCCTTTTACAGTGTAAAAACAAGCACGCCGATGTGTCAGAAATGCTCAAATGCTATTCAACTTCTAAATATAACTTCTGCAATGCATGTTTAAGCAACAAGCAACATTTTAGTAGATATTTCTCTGCCAGTGTCTGAGCTGTGGGTCAGTAAGAAAAACAGCCTGGTGGTCTGGATGTTGTGACGTGAGCTGTTAAATATCTGGTAGAGTTTAAAGGATGCGTGCGCTTCTATTTGCGTGTTTATCTCTTGTTGTGGAAGTTATACCAACCCCCCTGGGCACTGTGATGATTCTGAGTGATGGATCAGAGGTTTCTAAACTCATATCCCAGCAGGCCGCTGCTGGTAAAAGATTCACTGACTGAATCTGTTATTCGTCTCCAGGGCTTGTGATGTGCTGTCTCTGTGCATCATTCTGTACTGATTAATTACTTCAGATGCTAAAAAGAAAATAAACATTCCCAGTGAACGGCACTATTGCATTCTCTGTCTTTTTCTCTCTTTATCAATGAGAGTAACATCAGGGCACGGAGAAAATGATAGTAATTAGATTACGAGTCTTTAGTGCCACTCTCATCCTCTCATGGGTTTTATTTCCTGCTGCTTCAGTGCCCTTCTTCTTCTTTCTCTCCATTGAACTCTATAAGTCTATCGATAGCAAAGCCCATTATTAGACAAAACAGAAATCATTTTGGCAAAGTGTTGATGATACCATTCCCTCCTTTGGTTGCTAAGTTACACAGAAGTATGCTTTGGAGGCGCCCTTCCATTAATTCAGTTCTGAAGTTTATCTTTCCACTGAAATATTTCTCTGAGCCTCCTTCAGATGAAATAACTCAAAGATGTTCTGCACTATCTAAATAATTTTAAAAACAACAACAGATGGCAGTCAGGGTGTCCTGGCAAATCAGAAGAGCTGAGGTCAGGGCACTGTGTTCCAACCCAGCTCTTTCACAGCTCCTCAGATTATGATCTGGAGATCTCACCAAGTAGAGTTATCTTCTTCAGCTCCCCCAACCCCACCCCCCCATTAAAAATAAGCCTTGTAAAAAAAATTAAAGAGCTTAAAGAGCCTCCTTTAAAAGACCCGTAAGTACATACTTTTGCAGGAAACGTTTTTCGTCTCTGTTTTGATCGTGAACCTTTTTTGTATTCGGCTCTTACTCAAGGTGCTTTTCAGGGAGAAGAGAAAACATGACATGAATTCCTTTTATGACTCGTGGATTTTTCAGATTCTGGACTCGTGCCATTTTTCTAACAAAGCAGAGACTCAGAATCACAGATGTGCAGTGCAGACTTTATTAACTGAGCTGGTATTTTTCAGGGTGGGGGTCCTTTAGGCCTGAGAGAGAAACGCATGAAAACCACACATTTACAGGTTTCAAGGCAAACAGATGTAGAGTCACAATGTTCTGACCTGTAGTCAGAGAATACTGAGAATGAGCCTCTTTTTCTAGGAGGAAATGATTTGCTTAATGGACAGTCTTGGTTGTATGTTAAAAATTGTATTCTTTCAGCAAGTGACTTCATTTTGCTTCCTTTCTTCTTCAACCTGTAAAACCATGCAAGTTCTCCTCTATAATCATGAAATGATATATTTCTTTCACTCCTGTTTAAACCCAGCAGCCCTGCTGTTCTGGGTGATACCGCTGCTGTTTCCTTGCACATAAGCCAGAGATGTGGGGGGGAGAAAATTAGACTAGCTCAACAATGGCTTGCTTCCGTCATTATAATAAAGGAGTACACACCCATATACAAACTCAAACACATACACTGTGTGACAAATGGTCTTTTTGTTTGTTTGGTTTTACTTTACTTTATGCTCTGAGTTCAGATTCTTGCATCAGTCAGCTCAAGGACCTGTGACTCAGCCGAGATCTTCAGCAATCAACACCGATTTCCTGGAATGGTCTAAGCATTCAGTGTGTGCGCTTAAATAATGTTGTGTGCGAAAAAAAAAAAAAAAAAGAAGAAGATATAGATAGAGCTGCATGTAGTCAGCCCCTCCTCCTCCTTTGTTTTGTTTAACTCCTCCTCACCTCTTCACCCACCCACCCCCAGTCACCACATCATGAGGCGGGAGGGCACGCGCAATGGCGCGCCCGTTGTCATGGCTCACCTTCCTTTTAACCAACGTCTCCATGGTGACGCTGTCTCACTTGCCTTTCATCTGCCTCCACCTTCATCTCTTCCCACAGGTTGGTATCCTCGTCTCCTTCATTAGACTCTCCAGTTTAGCTGGCCGTTTTCTCAGTGACGTGCATTCATTACATTTTCTCCTTCTGCTGTACCCATCTGGCTCATCCTTCTCCTTGAGCCAATTACTGCAAGTAAAGCATGGTCCTTGTCTTCAGGAGGCAGGTTGTTTCAGGAACAGAGATGATGGTGATTAGAGCCACAATATGTTGTCTGAGCCATTAGGATGGAAGGACAGAAACAAGGAGAGGAAGCATGCTAGCTGAGCAGCATAGGGAGGGCAGAGGAGAAATGAATGAAACAAGGTGGAGATTCAATACAAGCGTAGCCTTTCTAAAAGGGCAAATGCCCACGTAATGCTACAGGAATGCAGGAGAGGACCTGTGGGATTGGATCAAATATCTCTGCTTTAATGAGACTGGCTTCAACAGCCAAGCCTCCATTCCTCCTCTGCTAATGATCATCTTTGGATTCCTTCCATTAAAAAAACAAAAATAAATAGTTCGACATGTTTGGAAATGTGCTTATTAATTTTCTCGAGTTAGGCTATATGAGAATGTTGTTGCCACTCTAATTTTTCCAGTTAGCTCATGAAAAGGACTGGAAATATGAGGGGTCTTGCCAAAACAAATCGTTCTTCCACTAATCAATTATATACCTTGTTCCTTTAATCAGTACAAAACCAGAATGTTTGGGGCGATTTCACAGGTTTTGTGCGCCAACACTGTTTCTTGGCTAAGTGTCAGGAATACCCTGGAGTCTTGGCCGGGTTCATGGGAACTTGCTCCCAACTGATAAACAACATGCACTTACGTTTAAGCATGACGTTGCCAATTTCCAGCTACGCATTTAACAAAAACGATTCCCTTCACTCTTATTTAAGTGCATACTTCTATTTAAAACATATATTTCTGATGATTTTGTGCCTCTTTTTTTTTTTTAGCTCACTTAAGCATAGTGAACACCAGTGAACACCAGGCTTTGTGCCATTCTTTTCCTCTCCTCATCTCATGTTTTTTTTCTTACCGTCTGACAAAGGTGCTATTTTAGTCATGCCTACCTGGCTGTCTCCACCGTCACAGCCTGATTCTTTAGCAACCACATTTTTTCCCTTCTCCTTTTAACTTCTCTTCAGCCCTTTTCAGCAGTGCCCCCAACTAGCCTCTCAACCTCAGCATCACTCTTTTCACTCCTTGTTGTTACCTTTCATACCCCATGCTTCTTTACACTGTACATATTAATGAATGCGAGCACTCGCCATGTTGTTCTGAATCATACTGAGAGGATGTGTGTATGTGTGTGTGGCTGCGCATGCATGCGTATATGAGCACACGTGCTCAGATTCGTGTGTATGGTGAGGGATTCAGCATGACGCACTGGCTGACGTCACCAGAGGCCCAGTGAGGATGTGTTTATTGATGAAGAAATCCTGTCAATGAAGAGAGAAGAATAAGAGCGAGCACACGCCACAGTAACCTGTTTTTTTTAAAACTGTAGAATATGAATCAGAAAACATTCAATTTAATCAGATTTATTGTGGCCATATGAGAAGCTGTTTGGAATTAATAATGCACATATTCACAGAAAAAAGAAAAGGAATGATCCATCAACATTTTTGCCTTTCCAGCTGCTCTTTTTGCCTCCCTAATTAGTTGTTCTTAACAGTCTAATATGTTCCTAATTTGCTTAACTGTAACCCACACTGTCTTGGTAACAGAGATGATTGTCATGTTCATTAAAGCGTGACACCTTTTCCAGTCTTCCTCTGCAAACACAGTTTTTTTTTAATGCAAAGCTGCTGGGAAAAGTGTTTTTTTTGTTGCAAATGTGAGTCATTAAATATGTTTTGGGTGTTGCTCTAATACCAGCTCCAGCACAGAAATAGCCTACTGTAGCTTTGTTGTTCTATTAGAAAGCCAGCGCCTGTGTTTCTTGCGCACCACATGGAGCTCACTGGATGTTTAACAGTGTCCCTGCAGCGTGGCACTATCAACAAGACAAGCCGTCTTTGTTCTGAGAATTTTAAATGCGCATGCTATTTCTGCCTCCTCTACTTCTCCCCACAGTTCGTCCTCTGATCTTTCCGTTAGTTAGCCTAGTTCCATCTCATTCTTGGACCCTGCCACCACTCCCTTCTGCCACTCTTCCACCTCTCCTCCATCTCTTCCTTTCCTCTCCTGCCCTTTTCCTTCACCGATGCTTCCTCATCTCTGCAGTCTCTGTCTCTTCCTTCACCACTCCCCGTTGGTGCGATGATGCTGTCCTGGCTGCCTCCCAAACCCCCACAAACTTCGCTCCTCCACCCCCACACCTCCCTCCCGATGCTATAAATACCCAGCATCGGTGAGTCATCGCCCAGACGTATCAGTTGTCTCTCTCTCTTCTTTCTGCTTCACCATCCTCACCCCCCCACCACCCGCTATCGCTTTGCTCAAGCTCATTACCAGACCTCACACATTTTCCCACCTCCACTTTGGCCCCAGCTCCACAATGACCCAGCTGAGCTAAGCCGAGGTCGCAGTGCCCATGCCCGGCACGGAGCAGCCTGCCGTCAGAGAGTGTGAAGCCAGAGGTCAACCTAACACATTACCAGCCAAAAAACCCAAAAACAAAACCAGCATGAAACAGAGGATTAACACGATCAACCAAAACTTTACTGCATCACATTCACCGACTTCCCAATTAGTCAATGGAAAATGTCACCATTTACCAAAGAAACATGTTCATATTTAACAGTATCAACTAATCTGTTTGTTTCAGGACTTAAATGCAATTATACCACACTAATAATGAAGTGGTATGGCCTACTAATATCTAGTATTAGTGTTACATTTCACTGAATTTCAACATGAGATATTTTTGCTTCTTTTTTCTTGTAAAACCTTGGCTCTTAAATGTAATTGAAATTATTTATTTATTTATTTAAACCCATACACTGGGAGTTCAAGTGATGTAAATGCATCGTCAAATGCTTACATTTAAAAAACAAACTTTTTCTTTCACCTTTTCCTCGGCTGCCTCTAATCCACAGTTCATTGTATATCTTTGTGTGCCAGTAGTGGGCAGGGATACCTTAATCCCAGTCCTCAGCCTCAGATGTAATCTTTTTTTTTCCAGACACCACCCACTTCTCCAGAGTTATAAAGGCAGCTAACGTTCGGCTTCGGCTCCTTGTGTAAACTTCAGTATGGCTTATTGGCTTGCAGTAGTGTGTGCGCATACAACACAGAAAGTTTTTTGCGCACCTCTGAGTCATAAGTAGGCAGGGAGAGAGAGAGAGAGAGAGAGAGACGAGCAAAGCGAGGAGAGGGAGAAAGAAAGGAGCAAAAAAAAAAGAAGTAGGAATAAAGTGTCAGAGAGCAAACCGAGGACAAGCACGGGAACACGCACATGTACACACACGCACACGCACGCTCACAAACTAACCACATATATAATATGAAAGATGTCCTTCACTGTTTCCTTGCTGTTGTTGTCTTTGTGGTAGAGCCACTCTTCTGTGTGTGTGTGTGTTTGTGTGTGTGTGCGTGCGTGCGTCAGAATCAGTGGGCTAATAAGGGAGCATTATGCTTCTGACTCACTCACTCGTCCCATAGGGTTGGATGGAGCGAATAAAGAGGAGGAAGAGGAGGGGTTGGAAGAATTGCTTAACTCTCTGTGGTCTCGTAGATTCATTTTAAATAAAGGAGCAGCAGACATGGTACCGGCAGAATGAAAAGTATTCTCCCTGACATTAAAGACTGGCATGCGCTTCATCTGATTTCATCTCTTGGTGTGAATTGATATGAACTGTGATGTGAATTGTAATGCAGACTCTGGTACTGTAAAGTTTACTTGCACCCATTATTAACTTGTGCTTAGCTAATCAGGCCTTTTACAGAGTGAGCACTCCAGACGGTAACACTGAACTAGTGTATAGAATAATTGGGTGCAGTTGTGCTTTTCACTTTTGTTTTTATATTTATATTTTATATCTTTTTTTATATATTTCTCTACAATTTTGTTGTACATGTACAACGACAATAAAGGCCTATTCTATTCTGTTTCTGAAATTGCCACTTGAGGCTGTCTCCACAGTCACATCAGTCCCTATATACTTTCAAACTAAAACCCCCATGTTTACAGCAGTACAGACCCACTTAGAACCTGGAACAAAATAGCCGTTCTTTGAATGAGGCTTCAATTCAGCTGTTTTTAGTCTCTGGACCTCTCAACGATGTTTGGGGTATTTTTTTTACTGCACTTCCTTGATAGATGGTACAGTACTGTGCAAAAGTTTCAAGCCACTTCTCATACTTTCCTAGGAAAATTGTAAATAGTTGAGGTAATATATTGGAATGTGCAAGCAAAATAAATGTATAGGAATGCAGTACATATGGCAGAAAAAGGTATGAGCACCTTTATTCTTCAACACAGTCTGAAGTAGAGTTCAGGAGTAGTTCTCTGGGCTTCTTCTTTTGTACTTTTCTCTGTCATATGACCCAACTCTGCTATTGGGTTCAGGTTCTAGGGAGGCCAATCTATGACTAATAGAATTCTAATGTGTGTTTTTCTATCTAGGTATGGTTTCACTGCACTAGCAGTGTGTTTGCAATCATTGTCAAACTTAAAATTGAAACTGTTGCCAATTAGACGATTTCCAGATGGTATTACATGGTGGATCAGGTCTTTGCTGGATTTTTCCCCATTTCTTAAGGATGTCACTTACAGATACTGTTCATCAGCTGTAAATATTTTTTTTAAGGTCTGCCACTTCTTCTTTTATGCTCCAGTTTCTTCAGATTCTTTAAAGGATACACTGTAAACCGTGCAGAAGTATGCCAGATTTTTGGCTAATAGCTCTTTGGAAATCACCAGTTGAGTGAAACTCATCTCAGTTTTTCTACTTAATAAAAGAAGAATTTCTGGTAGCTCATTGCGAGGCTGTCCCATATTTATAAAACGTTAACCTTTTAGAGATTGATTTTAAAAAGTGTTTGGCTTCTAACCAAAATATCTATAACAGATAGTGAAAAACAGGATTTTCTGTCATTTAATTGTGTATCTGTTATTTAACTACTTTGGTGTAGTATGAATGGCTGTGGAGGAAAAAAAAAACAAAAGGCCCCCAACAATGTATGCCCTCCTTCTTATTTTCAAAGCTGGCTAACAGGCTGATTTGAAAATAAGTCTCTGGGGGGCTGATTCTGGCCCCTGGGCCTTATGTTTGACACTCCTGGTCTATTAAATATAACAATTGAAAAAAAAAACTCCAGAAAGCCCACAGAGGTATTGCTTAACACTTCTGGCTTCAAAAACAAAACTTAAATAATAAACATAAAATTTTTAAAAAAAAAAACCCCACTGGGGTGACAGCCATAAAGCTCAGCTGCAGGCTTTAATAACAGCATGTATAAACTCATGTGTGACTTGTTGTTTTATACGTGCAGTCTGTGATTCTGGAGAATCCAAATACGTCAGCTGAGGCTCAGAGAAACTGAATGGGACAACTTGCCAATGTCATGTTTTTTTGCTTTAGACTAAGGCTCAACAGCAGTTCAAAAAAGTAAAGGATTATCTGCAGCCCTGGTGTTGAATAATGGATCCTGACTACATCATCTATGTTAATCAGCAGGTGCGTTCAGAAGGAATTCAATAAAATTGATTTTTTCTTTTTCTCTGATTCAATTTCTCAAGAAAGGGTGAAGAAAAAACAAACAAACAAACAAACAAACAAACAAACAAACAAACAAACAAACAAACAAACAAACAAACAAACAAACAAACAAACAAACAAACAACATCTTCCTTTGTTTACTAGCTTTAAATGAAGGTCGACTTCCAGGACTGGATGTTCCGCTTGCGTCGAAGCGGCACACAGCCTTTCACAAACCACATCCGCACACGCACGCACACTGGCCTTCGTTGCCATAGAAACTCTGCTTTGAGGATGATTCCAATCAAGCTGCTGATTATTAGTCACACGTTAAACCTCACAGACTGCGTTCAGGTGTCTGACAGACACACACGCAGAACTCCAAAGCACACAAACACCAGCAGTATTTACAACACAAACTTGTTTATTTCATGACATAATTTCCAAGGCCAAATCACAAATAAATAAAAGGAAGAAGACACTTGCAGTAGCTCAGCTTTCAGGCCCATCCCGAAAAAAAAAAAA